>NC_056750.1:512707216-512949716 GCF_019279795.1 Protopterus annectens
CGTGCGTCTGATATCCACAGACAACAACTTGCCACAGGTGGTGGGATACCTTTCCACCCCCCCTCAGCAGTGTGGAAGAGCACCTCCTATGTGTTGTGGCTCCAGGCCAACAACAAGAACATCCACAAACATGTGTCATCATGGAGGTTGGAGCCACCTAGCATGTTGAAATGGAGTGTGCAGGTAACATCCCATATCTGTGGTTGACTGTTCTCTGTACTGGTAGTCTATGCATGTGTGAGATGTGTACTGTTTGTGTAGCTGTTAACCTGCCCAGTCTTCTGCAAGATTGATATTCTGAGCATAATCTGTACACCTGTGAAAGCCACTTGTTGTACTACTGTACTTTATCATACTCACAGTATCAAAGGCACAGTTGTGGCCACTGGCAATCACTCTCATATGTTTGCAGGTCCCTCTGGAGTGACAGCAAGGCAGCCAATCCATGCTGGTGAGTGTGTAATAACAATACTATTGCTAATGACATGTGCATGTCATATGGAGTTGTAGTGTGTGCACATGTAACACACCTACACATAATGCATGCTGTGCATGTTTGCTGTGAGACTATGCATATCCCATTATTCTCAGTAGCTGCCTCACTCACATGCAATACACAGAGCATGACATACATGTGGCAACACAGTACTGGACATTGTATAGGCACACCAGATACACATGTGCACAACACACACATGTTTGGCATACACACTACACCTTAGCCTGCTACACTTGTCCAAGTATGACATCTGCTGTATGGCCAGCCTTCAGCATCCCACTTATCTACGCAGCACACATAATATACCTGAGGGGTAGAGGCCTATCATGTCTTTGTGCAACAGTCTGGAACAAATAATACATTCATGTTAGGCAATGCTCACTATTGGCCACCTTACACACCCATGTAACAAGTGGCTGTGTAATTGTGGATGTAGTCATGTTACTGCACTTCAGGTACAGCATGCTAGCTGCCTGTCTGGCACACATTATTATTGTTGACTGACCACAAGAAGCATGTCGATCATGGCTCACGTTACTACACCACATCCAGTTCCACTGACCACAAAAGTACACATAGCTGTTATTGTGTAGCACCGTCATGTGTTGTGTGTGTGTGTGTGTGTGTGTGTGCAAATCTATGTATCACTTGCACAACATTGTAATGTCCTTGTACACATTGTGTCCCAGGGTGGAGATGATCACTGAACAACTACACACAAGCATCAAGTACATGTATACTGTTATTAGCAAGGGCTGTCTACACTTGCACTGCATGTTCCTGTACAACACATAACCTGCATGCTGATACGTGTGCAGTGATGTTTTTCCTTGTGAAATGGTCACCCACCCTAAAACAGTATTGTGTATGTGTTGGATTGCAGGTGTGTCTGTGTTTGTATCTGCTGTACTGAGGAGTGTGCCTGTGTGCATGTGTGCCTGTGTGCCTGTGCGCATGTGTGCCTGTGTGCTAATATCGTGTACACATTTGTAAACTGTGTTTCCTATCTTCCTCTCACAGGTTCTGATGTTGCTCTGGTGGAGTGCAGCAGGGAACCTGAAGCCACTGCTGGGGATAGTGTGAATGATGATACATGTGTAATGGCACAGGGAGGTGTGACAGGGTCTGTCATTGGTCATCCAATTGACAGTACACAGCAGTCAACCTCACCAATGTGCACAGTCATCCTGCCGATACATCCATTGTCACCAATGTCCTTAGCTGAGGGACAGCATACAGTGGGCATTGACCATGGTAGTGTGGTATCATTGGCACATGCATCCCCTCACAGCAGCCATGGCCAGATTCCTGACATGGTACCACACAGGCAGATGTCCAGGGGTTCTCGTGGGAGCATCCATGGTTGTACTGCCCCTGTCAGACGTGCCCACAGAGGTCTCTCAACCTCAGCTATGTTCCGGGCTGTAATGCAGGCACAGGCACATATGGAACGGTACACCAGACAGGGTCTGAGGGAGCTTAGAGCACATCGCACTGCTATGAATGACACTATGCGTGACGTTGCATCTGCCATCCGTAACATCAGCAAGGTCATTGATAGACGTTGGGGGGGCACATTAGATCTGTTCCACAATTACATGTCCAGGAGCCAGGACAGTGAAGGATGGTTAAGGCTTCGACGTGGACGTCTGCCAGCAACATTATCAGCTGCCAGTCGTTGCGGATGACAGCAAACCCGCAGCTGCTCCCATAGTGCCAGCACCAGCCCCAGCAATGCTGGGTCTGTGCTGTCAGTAGGCCGTCCTAGAAGACCACATGCACGTGGCTCTGGACAGTCCCAGCAGGGACATGTGTCCAGTCAACAACCCACTGCTTCTGATGACAGTACCCAGTCTGGCTTAGTACCTGATACTGTCCGTAGCACCCCTGCCAAGCACAGGTACCGTGTCTGTGGCCAGAGACAGTGACCTGTATGACCTGGCAGGTACAGTCTGTGGCTGCCCACAAACACCCGTATATGTCAGCCACATGGTGGAACTGTGTGCATGCATACACACACACATAATGCTAACACCTAGGGCTAACACCTACACACACACATCGCAGCAACATTGCCCCATCTTGTACTATTGACCCTCACTAACACACACACACATACATGTTGATTGGATGTGTCAATGGCAGACTCTGGCAAACCAAGTACACACCCTGTGCATATGATGAAACTGTGCCACCTCCTGCCATCTGTAACATTGATGCTGGAACAGGGTAGCATGGTACTGATGCACAGGGTGACTACATAGCACTGTAGTATTATCATCATGTTGTTAACAGTACAGTGTAATGATATTGTTGTGGGAAGATTCGAGCATGCATAATGCATTAACTGTTTGTCATTGCAGTTTTGTATACACCAGTGTTAATTCGCAAAGTGTACTGTCTGCACATGTGCCACATGGCTGTTGTGTGTACCTGTGCCTGCATGTGTTGGGGTGTGAACAGTACATGTGTGATGTTTGCATCACCGATTTGCAGGTGTAAATTTGTGAACATGGTCAGCATGGAACATGACATGGTTTGACAGTATGCTGTGGGTGATACGGTTTCCACATGTCAGTGGTCTGCATTCTGGTAATATACACAGCTTACATAGCCTGACATTCAGTGGTCATTACATGGTGTCGTCTCCAACTGATACACTTATGTAGGAACCTGGTGTCAGTGATATCCCTGCAGTACTATACTATACCAGTAGCCATTGTTACTGAGCCCCACACATCCCTAGGAACAATACCCTTTGGCATATAGCAGTCTCATGTACATGCCAACACACTGTGGATATGTCCATCCATGACTGCAAATACATACAGTGGCCTACAATGCATTCTACACATGACACACCTAACCACCACAAGGGTATCATACGGACAGATACCTGTTGTCTAAGCCATGGTATATTGCTGTAATGCTACTGTGGCATTGTCATCAGCATGTAGTTAACATAGTATTCCAACAGTACCATGTAGGTGGTAGCACCCATCATGTAGAACGGGTAATGGTGTGTACATGTGGACAAGTGTTATCTTGTCTATCCTGTAATATTCACATTTCCAAAGGTATTCTGTAGTCCCTCTTTGTATCACCTAAGCAAGAAGGTGTCTGTATGCATATTGGCAACACTTGCCATATACCTACACTGGATGGCCATCACTCACAGACTTTGCTGTGTTTTAACATGTCTGACATATACTGCAGACATGAACCGTCACTCACATTAATCTATCAGAGCTTTCATGGGTGTGTGTCACATAGTTGGCCTAGGACACAGATCACTGCAGTAGCTTGCATTGTCACCAACATACATGTACGGCCTAAGGTCTGGTAAGCTGTGGCACATGGCGGCAAAGGTAACAACTGTATTCATATGGGGCAGGCTTCACACATAGGAACTATTATAGGTCACAGGTACATATCTGTATGTGGCAAACACATACCTGATGTGTGCATGGCAATTACTGTTATAATAATATGTCATACAATAATGAAAGCAAAACACACAACACATTCACAAACTGTGTGACAAATGCACACATGGCATTTGTAGGATTCAAACCCCTACCTAACTAGGTTATGGCACTTGTGAGAGATGCATTAGCACAGCACGCTATTCGCATTACTGGATGATTTCTCTTCTCCTGCTGTATATATAGGGTGCTGACATCATCAGTGTTTGCAAAGAAGAATGTACATCTTTTAGTGTGCTATCCCAGTCTTCAAAATGGCCATTCTTTTCACAACGAATTGCAGACATACACACACCCCTGCCCCCCCCCCCACACACACAGCGTTTGCAGGATTCAAACCCCTACCTATGTTATGATACTTGAGACAGACGCATTAGCACAGTGTGCTATTCGCATTACTGGATGATTTCCCTTCTCCTGCTGTATATATAGGGTGCTGACATCATCAGTGTTTCCAAAGAAGAATGTACATCTTTTAGTGTGCTATCCCAGTCTTCAAAATGGCCATTCTTTTCACAAAGAATTGCAGACATACACACACCCCTGCCCCCCCCCACACACACACACACACACACACACACACACACACACACACACACACACACACACACACACACACACACACACACAGCGTTTGCAGGATTCAAACCCCTACCTAACTATGTTATGATACTTGAGACAGAAGCATTAGCACAGCGCGCTATTCACATTACTGGATGATTTCCCTTCTCCTGCTGTATTTATAGGGTGCTGACATCATCAGTCTTTCCAAAGAAGAATGTACATCTTTAACTATCCCTCAGTATGGGGGTTAACAATATCTGTGCATTCGCAGAAACCTAGTTCAGGGTCACATATGCACACTGGCACTGCCAGGTTATGTTCTATACCATGCTTCGTGACCACAGGACTTGTGACACAGAACACAAGTAGGGGGTGTATCCATATACATCACAGATACACACACCTCTGGGTTGGTCCCACTGCACTAAGCATGACATGCCATACATATACACCTACCATTGTGCAAAACTGCCTTTTGGTTTGGTGTGTAGTTCAGACCACCCACCCATACCCAGTAACCACACTTGGCTTTCCTGGGTACAGTGTCGGATATAAAGGTCTTCACACACACCATTACAGTGGTTGACTTCAGGTACACAAATATTGACTGGGGATACTACTCAAGCCCTCAACATCACCCTACAGCCACTACAATTTGTGAATCCATGTGCTATGGCACAACCAGTCACCACACCCACTAGGGGGAATACATATTGGACCTGATCATCACCAACATGGGGACTCTGTGTTCCACACCAGAGGTAGAACTGTCATTGTTAAGATCAGACCATGTTCAACTTTCCCTGGACATCCATATCCCGTCCCCACACCCAACCAAGGAAAGCACTGTAAAGAATTTCTAGAAAGCAGAATTTGCACTTGTGAAGGCTGGGGTGGAATACTTCAGAGGCCCCGTGCTGGAGGTTAATACAGACCAATCTGCAGAATTCTTTACAAACGCATTGTATGAGCAGCTGCAGGTATGCATTGATCATGCTATCCCACATAAAACCATGACTCCTCCAAAACAGGAGACCTGTCTGGTTGACCCCAGCCATATATAAGCTGTACAACAGAAGGAGGAAGCTACTACATAACAGAGCAATATCCCACAGACCCAGATAGATCATAACCTCTCCTTTGCTAATCACATTGACAGAGAGTCATTGCTAAGTACTTTGTATAGCCCTCCTTCTCACATGGGTGTTTGCATGTAGATCATGTGAGGTCATTGTGGCCTCTACTACTCACTCATCAGGACCATGTTTGACTACAATGCCCCTTTGGGGTGTACCTTACCCAACACCTGTGGCAACTACAGTGAACACAACAGTACCTCCCGAAGAGAATCATGGGCTACACACAGATGTCCTATGCAGCTCAGCTAAAGGATCTCCAGCTCTACTCAGTTGCTTAACGCCTACTCAGAGGTAATCTATGCCTGATGTACACAGCCATTTCAAACCCAGAAGTTATGGACATGCTCCACCTCATAACATCCAAGACCCTTACAGCTACACACTCCAGGGATGTAAACCTCAGCACAAACATAAATAGGACATGCTGCAGGGACAGATTCATTACTCACAGGCTCCCCTCACTCTGGAATTGAATCCCAATTAAAGTTAGACATAGCCCCTCACCAACCCTCTTCCAGCAAAATACAGCCGCATGGATGGGAAATTGCATATTCACCCCTGGGATCTCCACTGTGTCCCTGCTTGACAGAGGCACAGAAAAGTAGCATTAAAGGCAGGGGCGGCCCGTGCTATTGGACTGCCGGACTGCAGTCCCCTCAACTATATCAACTATAATAAAAAAAAAAATAAAAGAGAAAAGCAAAAAATTAAAGAAATAAAAAAAAATCGCGGACTTTTGCACATGCGCATTAGTCTGGACTGCTGCTGAGACAGTCAAGCATGCGCAGATTGTCTTAGCAGCAGTCCTGACTGGGAAACATGTAGAACAGAGCTCCCAGAAGTCTATGCAGTTTTAAACTGCATAGACTGTCCTGGGAACTCGCTGGGAAAACGCGTTGGGGTCGGACTGCAACGTTGGCAGTCTGGAGTTTGCTGCAGTCTCGTCGGGAAGATCTCACAACAGGGGGCATGGGTCAGGCATTTGCGCGGGTTTCGGACAGGGATGTATGGTTTGCGATGTGGATTTATGGGGTCTGGTGTTTGCTACAGGATCTGCAGCGATGTGGATTTATGGGGTCTGGTGTTTCTTACAGGTAAGGAGTGTGTGTGTGTATTAGTATTTCAAGTTCCACAAAATAATCAAACTGATGCATTAAGGTTTAAATCTTGAAACAGGGAATACCGATGTTATCATGTCTGACAATGGCTGGAGTATGCTGCAGTATGTATGCAGGTGAGTTAGGGGAATTTTTGTCAGATCCTTACACTTCCCAGCCTCAGCTGGCCATGGTTGCTTAGGTGCTTGCACCAGAGTATGCATGCAGTTTGCTTATGGGATTTTATTGTAAGTTCTAACACACCCCACCATCAGCTGTCATTTTTGTATAGGTTCTTATATCAAAGTATGCAGTGCTACAGCATGGTCCTCACTTGTGGAGACACAACAGCCCTTATTCTGAATATGGGTGAGTTGCCATTGAAAGCTCATTTCCACCTCCCTGTTCATACTGTAGTGCCCAAGCTACTAATCAAATTCTGGTCATCTGTGGTAAAGTCAGGGTTTGAGTCTGCAAAACCACTCAACTGGCTAGGTAATTCTGTATTTTGATATAGACTGCATTTCTCTATTCAAAGTAAGTTTGCCATTAATGTTTTTTTTTTCAGGCTGAGTGATGAGGTACTTGTTTCAATCCATTTATTATTCTTTTTGTATGTTTGCTTTAGTTTTGTTATGTTTAACTTCTATGCACCTAACTGCTGTATGTAAAGTGTTTTTTGATGTTTCTGTACATATTTTGCAGTGGACAATGTGTGTATTTTTATCATGTATGCAACTATAATAACTGCGCCATGATGACTAGAACATGACAAAGTGGTGACAAATGCTTGACAGCAGACGCAGTGTAACAAATGCAAAACAATGCAGGAAAAGTACTAATAAACCAAAGGATTCATGGTATCAATGAAAAATGCAAGACAGTGAAACAGAACGCATTTATAATACTGAAAGGTAAATGAAACAATGATCTAATGAGTGCTTTCATCCAAAAACATCCAATCCCATACAGACTTCATCCGATAATTTACATGCTATAGATGAACCTTATTTAAATAAATTCACATCACATCACATGATTTATTTGCGTGGGTTTCAGACAGGGATGTACGATTTGCAATGTGGATTTATGGATTTATGGGGAGGGGGTGTGCAAAATGCCCCAGTTAACAAATGGTGGTGGGTAGAGAACCCTGTACCTTGTATGGTGGTGTTAAGGACCTGAATTCCCTACCCACCACCATTTGTAAAAAAATTGCAGATTTTTGCCTCATATTTTATCTGATCTGTTCCTCATAATATCTGTGGCTTCTAAATATTGCAATGCTTGATATTTGATGGTACACTGGTAGCATTGTTGCTTTACAGCTGCAGGATCTTGGTTTGATTCTTGGCTGGGGTTCCTTCTGTGTGGGGTCTGCATCTTCTCCCTGTGTTTGTGTGGGTTTGCTTTTGTGTCCTCCCATGTTATAAAGACATGTCTGCATAATTTCTTTCTGAGCCTCTGCTGAAAATTGTTTTTTTTGTTCCAAGTCAAATTGTCCTGATTAACAAATGTTAAATACAATTGACAGGCATTTGAATTTCAGACTTCAGGTTTATGAATGTTTAATTCATTACATATTTGATGGTGCAGTGGTAGCATTGTTGCTTCACAGCTATAGGTTTTCTGGTTTGATTCTTGGCTGGGGTGCCTTCTGTGTGGAGTCTGCATCTCATCCCTGTGTTTGTGTGGATTTGCTCTGGTGTCCTGCCATTTTACAAAGATATGTGTCTGCAGTATTTCTCCCTGGGCATCTGCTGAAAATTGTTTTTGTTCTATCAGAAGTAAAATTGACAGGCATTTGAATTTCAGACGTCATATTCTTCAGAAAATACATAGTAACACTTTTGGGACTGTATTACCACATTATTGGCTTTGTCCAGGTTTTTTGTTCTAAGGTTGACAACTATGGCAAGAACTGAATATGCCTGAGGGCTGTATTCCCTCATTACTGCATTTGTCCAGTTGTTTTGTGCTAAGAGGTTGGTTGCTATGGTGAGAACTGAATTCATTAAATGATAGCCATTTAAGTTTCAGTCTTCCTCTCTTTCACAAAGCAGCTGATCTGGCGTAGTGGTATGTTGCTCTGACTGTTTTGCACAGGGACCTTGGCAGTAAAATGTATGGTGGTAACACAGCATTTTTCTTTCACAAAGCAGGTGATTTGGCATAGTGGTATGTTGCTCTGACTCTTTTGCACAGGGACCTTGGCAGTAAAATGTATGATGTTAACACAGCATATACAAGCAATGTTTAATGTGTCCCTGGTTTTTGGCCATTTGACCCCCCCCCCCCCCAATAAATTTGGCTTTTTCCAGATTTATTGTGCTGCAAAGCTGAGATGCAGTTGAGTATTGAGTAGATTTTACAAGCAGCTGAGAGCTGCAGGTGAAGAGAAGTTTAGTGCTGCTTGCATTGTTAATAGCACAACAGGTTGTGTACCTTGCTTTTGATGCAGAAGGTTGTTGGTTCTACTCCCACAAGGGGTGAATGCTGCCATACTGAAAAACTTAAGATACTAACTATGAGCCTGTTATCAGTTTGCCATCAATTAATTTCCTATTGCAATATTACTAGCTTATTTTTAATGTAATATAGGCAATTTATTCCTCAGGGGCATCAGACACTTTATTTTTCGATGAAACCATAAAATATAAAGGTGTTTGCTAGCAGCAACCTCTTCATTAGTTACAGATTTATTTAGATGAATTTTTTACTTCTTCAGATTTTGTGCATATTTACTGATAATGGTGGACTGTAGTTGTGCATATTTACTGATAATGGTGGACTGTAGAAGTTTGAGTAGAATTTTATGATGGAAATGTTCTGAATTGGGCAGTTTTGTCATTATTAGTGCATGCGTTTTGTTTCATTGTTTACTGGAAAAATGTTCAAAACAATAGGAAGGTGTATCAAAGAGCACATGTATGTTTCATATGCAAGGGGCCTATGATTTGAAAACAGCCCAGAATTAATCTTTATCTGCCACTGGTAAAATGTATTTTCTTTGAATGTGGGTTTCAATGCTGTTTCAATGAATGTGAGTTTCAAGGGCAGAGAAGTTTTAATGCTAAGTTTGTTTAGCAGATGTCTTAGTGTTTGTGTTGTAAAATGCAAAATAAAACTTTCAAATGAAGTCCAAATCATCATAGAAATAAATCAGTATGCACATTAGTGTTTATGGTAAATGGAGTGAAATAGCTAAGTAATGGATCATTGGAATGGCTGCAGGGGGAGGCTCCATTCGACCATGATTTTGTGAGGGGGAATGGCGGCAAACTTAGACAACCCCAGCTGAACTATACCTCCTAACTGTCCAGATTCTCAAAGAATGAATAGATTTTTGCTTCTTATTTTTGGTTTGTTCCTCATAAAATTTGTGGTTTTCTGGCAAATCATTTAGGAATTAAGTCACTAAACAATGACACACTGAGTTTCAGACTTCATAACCTTCAGAAAAATGCATGCTAAAGTAAGACCTGTTGTTCTATCAACTGTCTCAGTTTATACAAGAGCAATTTTTAGTGCTGTTTATATGTTCCCCCAATATATTTGGCCTTGTCCAAATTTATTGCATTAACAGGTTGAGAGGTACATGCAAATAAATTGCTTTATAGAATTAGGCATAGCCAAACCTCTCAACTGTCACTGATTTTAGCTCAAAATGTTGCTCTTCCACTAATAATCCCTCCGCAAAATAACAATTTTGGAAGAAAACATGGAGGGTTTACAATTAAGAAATAACTGTAATAATTAGAGTTATAGATTACTTTTATTTCAGAAATGCATGTAGATTCTTTTATTTTGTCAGCTGCTCAAGTTAGCCGTACTAGTATTAAAGTGTCCCTTCTTTGACAGGTTCCCAGCTGTATTGTGTGGCTATTTTATATTTTTACATCACATTTTTGGTCCATTTTTCATAAAATTGTGGGGTTTTTTTGGCAAATTAGTGACAAATCATTAAAGACTGAAGTTAGAAAATAATGATAGACATTTGAGTTTCAGATTTCATACCATTCAGAAAATTCATACTAATGCAAGACCTATTCTATTATCTTTCTAAGTTTATAAGAGCAATATTTTAAAAACTGTCCTTATTTTTGGGCCTTTGTCCCACTTCTTTGTATGGCTTTATCCAGATTTCTTGCTCTGAGGTTGAGAGGTATGACAAATGTCAGGGTCATCACAGTCAGCCAGAGACATTTCAATTTGTGACATACTTGTTGCACCCCAATCCCCAATGTAGTGACTCTGGATGTGTCGAAGCAAGGCAAGGAGTAGTTATGCAGTGTAAATGTGCAGAGTATCCCCCCCCCATCCAAGGTAGACACAAGTACTACAGTGGCTTTTCATCTGTCCTTGATTTTTGCAGAATGGTCTGGTTTCTGTCATTTTTTGTACTGTTGATTTATGCTTATTACTCAAAGTGCCTGTTGCTCTGTGTTTAAGTAGCAATACTTTAATGGCCATCAGGTAAGCTTGGCTGAGATTGTAAGATGCAAGTAAGCTTTAATAAGCATACTGTTAAAGAATTGTCAACATTGAAAGCCTTTCTTTTGTTACCATGTAGAGAATACTTAACTAGATAATGTATAAGCCTTTGGTATTGAAATGCAAATGACAGTATTTGTAATAAGGGACAGGATTACATTATTTTAAGAAGCTTATTACACTTGGAGACTTCAGTCATCTCTGCAGGCTTTACCCGTAAACTAAACAGAATGCCAATCGTGTGGTCCATAACCTGTACAGTAATCCTTTTAAGCAATGTATCTTGAGCTTATTTCTTGTTTGCTTTTCATTTTTTACTTTGATCATGTTTTCCCTATGAAACAAGTAGATAGTTGTCAGGCAGCAGGTCTTTTTTTGGATAAGGAACATTTTTACAAGTGGGGGCATCAGAGATTTCTACTTTCAGCATGTTACTTGGTACTTTAATAAAGCTGAATATAAATTAGAACTGCAGTGCAAGAAGTGGTTTGAGTTTGAGTGCTGCTTGTTTTTCTTATACTTGATTTTGACTGGCATTCCATTAATGTATTTAAAAAAGTAATTTATTTTTTCATGCCTCACAACCTTTTTGTTTTAATCTAGATATTAAGTAAGCTGTCATGCAGCCACTGCACTGAAATATTTTTATTCTTCTACACTTCATTTTGTCTTGATTGGACTCCTCATAATGACTGTTTGGCACCCATGGCAGTGTATTTAGTTTTTGTGGTTTTGAGCATAGCTCCTCCCCTTTTTAGTTGGCCGCACCCCTTCCCATTGACCACACCCATTCAGCTGTCTCCTGCAGCCCCCCTTTGATTTGAAGTCACCAGCCGCCACTGCTTAAAGGGTGCCTTCTATGACCTACTTTACAGAGGCACAGTAGGCTACTCTACTGGGGAGGCAGACGCCAAATACACTCTGCCTAGGCTTATGAATTCCCCAAGGCAGACAGCCTAGTATTCACCTCTGCACCTATGTTTATGTTTGGGATGCACAGTATTTGTTGCTGCTACTGTTTGCAGGTCTTTATTGCCATAGCTTTCACAGTTTCTGTGAACAACGTGTGGTAACATGTTTGATCATGACAGGGTTCCTGTATATTAATATATGTGTCTGTTGTCATTTAACTGTGTGCACAGGGTGAATTGCTGGATTGTGGGAGGTTCCTGGCTTAACACATACAACTGCCAGATATGTGTGACTGACTGCTATACTCAGACATGGCTTAAGTGTGTGAGCATGCCCAGTTCAGGCTTTCCATGGTTTGTTGCCTGACATGTGTCTCATTTATCCAAGTGTGTGAGCATGCCCAGTGTGACCTTTCCATATGTTGTGATCTGAAGTCCACTACATTTGTGGTTGTGTGTGAACATGACCAATATTGACATTAATACTGTGTGTGTTGGAAGTCATGTTGTGTTTTTACTGCCAGACTCCTTTGTGTCATAACTCAACAGGGATTATGCTGTGCTTGCAGGGTTTCCATGGGATAGTTTGCAAAGACTTGGCAACATTCTCTCATACTGGCTGAACACTGCAATACTGTCATGGTGTAGTGGTTCAGTACTTTCATTATGGTGCACAGTATCATGGGTTTGAGTCGCATCACTGCTGTAAATGCTCATACTGAGCAGACCAGACTAGTTAAGGGCCAGTTGGGCAACTATGAGCATGTTGCATTTTGTTCAGCTATGGCGTACTTAAACCAGGCTTGTCCAACATTGCTGTGTATTCACCAACTTGGGTGGCCATTGGCAAACATTACTCCACAGTGACCACAGTTGTACTACTTGGTGTGTGTGATTCTGTTCATAGGTTCATACTAGGCTATCTTCCCTAGGGCATTTATAATCCTAGCCAGAGTGTGTTTGGCTTTCAACACACATTGTAAGTGGAGTTTGCCATTACATTTTTCATGGTTAGTATACTGTGCCTCTGTCTAACAGTGACACAGAAGTGATACCCAGGGTAAACCTACAATCTCCCATCCACTCATCAGGATTCCTCTTGAAGAGAATCAATGAGGGACTCTGGCTAACTGGAGTGGGGGTTTACACAAGAGTGGGGGGAGCCTCTGAGTTATGGATCTGTCACTCCAGCATGTCCTATTTATTTCAGTCCTGAGGTTCAGGTCTCTTGAGCGCATAGCTTGATGGGATTCTGATTTTCCAAGGTGCAGCATGTCCATTGATTCCAGGTTGGGCATGGCTTTATACATCTGGCACAGATCGCCTCTGGGCAGGCAGTTTGCCACTGAGTGGAGCTGCAGTTTCTTTAACCGGGCAGTGACTGGCATGTGTTTGAGCCCTTTGATCCTCCTGGAGAGGTACTTTTGTGGTCTTTCCAGCTGCTGCAGGTGTCTGAAAAGGTACATCCCAAAAGGGGCATTGTACTCAATTATGGGCCTGATGAGGGATGAGTTAAGAGGCACAATGACCTCCACTGATGTAGATGTGATTACCTTCATGATTAGGTGGGCTATATGAAATGTTTCTCTGAACACTTTGGCCACATGGTTGTCGAATGTGAGATCGCTATCGACTCGGGTCCCCAGGTCCCTTATCACTTCTTCCATACTTAATGGGTTACCACATATGTAGTAATTTGTGGGCACTTAGTTTTTGACACAGGGGAGGACTATACACTGTTTTGTGTTTAGCTTGAGGACATGGCTCTGGCACCAGTTGTTTGTTTCTATGAGGCCCTTTTGTAGGATACTTGTGTCAGCTGGAGGGTCGATTATGGCACCCAGTTTGCAGTCATCTACAAACTTGTTCACCAACTGTCCTTCTGTGTTGGCCTGTACATCTTAGAAATATATACCAAACAAGGGAGGTCCCAGGACTGAGCCTTGTGGGATGCCACTTGTAGCTGGTTTGTGGACTGACATGGCTCCAGCATTTCAGACCATGTGGGTTCTGTCCTTGAGCTAGTTTGCAACCCATCTAGTGACATAGGGGTTTCTATTGAAGCTGGTGATCTTATCTATGATGACCAAGTGGGGTACTGTATGGAAGGCTTTTGCAAGGTCCAGGTAGGCTGTGTGGACCACCATACCCTCATCAATGGCCTGACTGTTTCAAATGACTCAACCAGGTTTAAGAGGCAGGATCTGCCCTTAACAAAGCCAAAATGGGTAGGATCCAGTGTCTGTGTGTCCCCAATATGTTTATTTCTGAGGTCCATGATGATCCTTTCCATAGCTTTGCAGACCAACCTAGTCAGGCTTCTGGGGTGATTGTTTGCAGTATCCATTGAGGCACCACCTTTGTGGAGAGGGTCCACTGTTGCTGTACACTGCTCTTTGGGTACATATCATGTATTAAGACTGACACTGAACAGTGGTTTTATGTGTGTGCTCAATTTTGCTTGGGCTTCATGTTGGACACAGCCCAGGACACCGTCTGGTCCCATTGATGCTGTGTGTTTTGCTTTGGAGAGGCTGGCTGTTACCTGTGCATCTGTGATGTCAGGGGGCCAGCACTCTGCTGGGATAGATATTTGCCCTTTTGGTGGGGAGGGGGGGGTGTTGGCAATGTCTGTGGGTTTGTTGTATTGTTTGTCATTTTGGACTAATTCTGAACATACCTGGGGATTCCCACACAGGTTCCTACAATAAGTAAGGAATGCCTTGTGATTATCCTTGGTGTCCTGTACGATTTTTATCTCACAGATGGCCTTAGACAATTTTATGTGTGGACGTTATTTGTCAATAATACTGGTCAGAGATGGCTTCCTTTTTGTGATTTGGATCTATCATATAGTAGCTTCCTCCTTGTATTGTATGGTTTGTTTATGGCTGGGGTCCACCAAACAGGATGCCTGCCTTTGGAGGATTGGGTCTTGGTTTTATTTGGGATGCTTCCATGCATGCATGGATCCATGCATTCCTGACGGTGTTCATAGAATGTGTTTATAAAGAGTTATGAGGTCTGGGACGTATTTTCCACAGACACAGGGGCTGTGAAGGATTCCACCTCAGTTTTGAGGTGTGTGACATATGCTTTAGTGAACATTTTTCATTGTGGTTTTCTGGCCATGGGCTGGGGTGGGGATGTGAATATTTAGTGAGATTACTATCTGGTATGATCGTACCAGTGAGGGATACACCTCTGGTCCTGGGCATAGAGTCTCCATGTTGGTGATGATCAGGTCCAGTATGTTTTCCCCTCTTGTGGGAGTGGTAGCAAGTTGTTCCATAGCATTTTGGTTTATAAATTCTGGGAACCTTTGGCCTAGGGTGTTGGAGCTAGGGTAATGCTCCCAGTGTATGTTTGGGTAGTTGAAGCCGCCCAATATAATGGTGTTTGGGGAGATTTTCATGTGTTCTCCAGTCGGCCAAGTGTGGTTCCTGGGTTTAGGAAGGTGGTCTGTAGCAGGCTATGAACTGGAAGGCGGTTTTACCCACTGTTGGTTACACATGGGTAGTCTCTGATGCTTCATGCTGTGCCACCAACCTGGGGGTGTGGGTATCTTTGACAAATATTAATACTCACCCTCCTTTTGTAGTTTGTTCCATGTTTTGCAGCTGTAAAGCATGGCATGAGGTGTAGCTGTGAATGCTAGGGTGCTCTTGGGAGCCTTGAACCAGGTTTGAATGTTTGGAGTGCATGCATCTTGCAGTTTAGACTTCTGGCATTGAGTAGCATTACTTATACTTTCTTATCCCTTGTGATACCTATGGAGGTAGGTTTGTGTTTTGAGCCTTACCTAGAAAAGGCAATATGGGGGGTGACAAGAGCCTTTGGCAATATCCAATAGGCCACAGGTGATAGGTGAAATCCGTCCCTAGCAAAGCATCATGTCTTGTCGAGTATCTCATCCCAGGCTGATAGGCATTGAATCCCCTTTCACTGACACCAACACGTAAGCCAATTGTTGTAATTGATCATCTTGTCTTCATATTGTGGCCTCATGTTTGGTGAGGGTAGGATGCTACTGAAGGTCATCAAGTTTGCATATACAAGATGGTGGTTAATGCTGTTTAGCACTACCTTACATTGCTTAACACATGGCAATCATGCCTCAGGTGTTGCTGCAGGGCTGCCTATGTCGGATGCACATACTGCACTCCCTATACATGTTTGGCAACAGGTAGTGTCAAGTTAGGCATCCCTTTTACTATATGTGCGAGTCAGAGAGAGGCATCATTTCCAGGGTTCCTACTGAGCCAGTGTATGTGCTATGCATTGCCTATTTGCCAAGGCCAGAGCATACTGGGCACGCCTCCGTCTGCCTACTGGGGCAGGCTCAGGTTGTCCCTCCTCCGAGTCACGCTCTGCCTGTGATGGCCTTGGCACTGGTGGGGGCTGTTTGGCCCAGGCCTATGCTGGTCCTGTTGCAGCTGTTTTCGCAGGATCATATTATGTAGCATAGCACATACCATGACAGTTTGGGTACATGTAGTTGGTGAGTATTGCAAGGCTCCACCAGATGTGTCCAGGCACCGGAACCGTGACTTGAGCAACCCAAACACACGCTCGATTACATTTCATGTTTGTGCGTGTGCCTCATTATGGCATTCTTGTTCAGGTGTGTGTGCATTTCTGATGGGTGTCATCAGCCACGGCTCCAGTGCATAGCCAGCATCCCCCACTAAGTGACCATGTGGGATGTCCCCATTGGCAAATGTCTGGTACAGCTGCGTCAGATGCCAGATATGGGAATCATGGTAGCTTCCAGGGCAGCCAGCACACACATTCATTATTATGCCCTGGGCATCACACATGACCTGGCAGTTGATGGAGGGAAGTCCTTGCGGTTAATGTAGGCCCTACCCCGCTCACCGGCTGGTGCTTTGATGCGTATATGCGTGCAGTCTATTGCACCCACTACCTCAGGGTATGCTGCTATTTGCTGGAAGAGACGCATATTGCTGGCCAATACCTCACGGGATTTGGGGAAATATACATGATCACCGACATGTGCTGACATGGCATCCAGGAACTGGTGCAGTACCCTGGATGTTGATGCCTGTGATATCCCCATCATATCACCAGTTGGTCTCTGAAAGGTACCTGTTGCTAGTATTCTTAGGCCAACACATACCTTGGTTTCCACTGGGATGGGTTCCCCTCTGTTGGTTCTGTGTGTGAGGCATGGCCTGCACAGCTCCACAATTTGCTACAGGAGGTCTCTGTCCACTCTATAGTGCTCCACTATCTCCAGCTCATGTAACCCCTGGTAGGTGACCCTGGGCCTGTACACTCTTCTCCGTCTCCTCACTGTGGGTTGTCCGGCAGCATTTGCATTGTCACCACCCTCAGCATGTTGCATATGTCGTCTTATAACAGCAATGGCAGCCCCTAGCATTTTTTGTCTGAGTGAAGCTTTTTCAGTTTTCACTTCTAGTAGCATACTCCAGTGTTTCAGTGTCTCTTGTGAGAAACAAACTGCACTGTTGTTTGCAGAGTTTTAAGTGCTGGGCTGGGCTAGGCTAGTGCTCTGCCTGTGTTGTTACCTGATTTGGATTGTTTTCACCTGCTAGCTCTACTAGTATCACCTGGTAGCTTCCTGCTATTTGTTGTGCTTCCTTTTTCCTTTCTGTTTCCTCAGGGGGAGCAACGTGCATACAAGCGCAAACACGCTCACAGCAGCTCACACGCGCGCACACATGCTTAGATGGACTAAAACTTGCTTATTCAGGTTAAAACGTGCTTACAGGTCTTTAAACAGCCTTATACATGCTTACTCCAGCTTAAACACGCACGCACACACGCTTCCATGCACGCACTCTGTCTTACTCGGGTTTACATGCACACACGCGCATACCCACTCAGCAAGAAACTTTGGTGTTATCCACAGTATACACCTTCCATTTCTTGGCTTTCCCTGGCCTACCTGTTGACACACCTCTTTCCATGATGCCTAACTGACACCTAACAGATGCCACTGTCCTCCAATGAGCTGCACTACTTTCATACATACTCCCCTTGTGATGTCACCTATCTCCTACTCTGTTCCTCCCCATATCCTGCTCCTACACTCCACTGACTGTGCTCATTTGCTATGTAAAAGTGTGATTCACTATCCTAACATTCATTTACATAGGATTGCCTACTAATGCTTGGTTACATGTTTTAGACGGGGCTTCTTCCCTTAGCAACCCCTACTCGGTGGCCGTGTTGTCTTCAGCCTGCTATTCCCTTACATTGACATTTGACAATTTTCATAAAGTCGATGTTTGTGGCTTTTATTGCCTTATTTTATGATTTTTATAGCGCACCCCATTTGCACGGCGCTGCGCTATGCCTAAACATCGGAAATCTCCAAAAAAAATTATTTTTATTTTAATTTTGCATCAGGGAAACTTTCCAATGGTGTATATTTGGCCATTGGCATGCTTCCACAACCATATGCAACCTTTATTTGGAGCTAACAAGGCTCCATTGTGCTATTTGCAGAACGGTACTCAGTTGTCAACCGAGTACATTTCTGCAGCTAACACGTCTCCTACTCAGACAGGTTTCTGCTTCCTGGATCGCACATTTACCTCATTTGCATGCCTTTCAGCTGCAAGTGAGGTAATTTGCATATCACAGCACTCTCCATGTAGGAGACGTGTTAGGAGCTCTCTTTCACACCCCTACAGGCTGTTTGTGGATCGCTCATCGGACATGATGGCTGCATGGAGTCTTACTCTACTCGTGGACTCCGTGTAAGCCATCGTGAATCTGGCCCATTATATAGACCAAGAAACTTTGGGCCATTTGGAAAAAGAGGTGACTGAGCAAGCGTGAAAATATAAAGAACAAAATCTAGAGACTTTTGAAAGTTATAAAAAAGAAATATGGACATGGAAAAGAAAGAGATCTGATATGGTACAATATTTATGCAAAGCAGAAAGCTAAATTAATCAACACAAAAAAAGGCAGCCCCAAAGATATTTGAAGAGAAATACTGGCAAAGGCATCCAGATATGGAACAATTTACAATAAAAATATGATCACAAAGAGGGAATGTAGAACAGAAAATTAGTAAAGCAGAAGTTATGGAATACTTGTGAAGTGAATGATTTAGTGCAGAAAGTCTAACACAGGTTACATCCCAGAATGACAGAACAACAAGTCCCCAAAGTAAACAGAAACAGGAGGAGCATGAGACATCTGAAAAAGAAATATGGTTATGGGAAAGAAAAAGACATTTAATATGGTGCAATATTTATGCAAAGGAGAAAGCAAAACTAATCAATACAAAAAAGCAACACCAAAGATATTTGAAGAGAAATACAGGCAAAGGCATCCAGACATGGAAAATGTTGTAATATAAAAAATAAGAAAGCAAAGAGGAAAAGTAGAAAAGAGGATTAGTAAAGGAGAAGTTAAAGAAATAGAAACTGAGGTTATGGATTACCTGGAAAGTGAAGTATTTACTGTAGAAATTTTAACTCAGATAACATCACAGCAGGATACAGCAATGGATCCACAAATTAAGGAGAAACCATTGGAGTAGGAATCATCTGATCAGTTGCCATATGAAGATACTTTAGAGACCTTTCATAGGAAACTAGTACAAATGTTCAGTTGAAGTTGCACAGCAAGAGAAGGAACAGAAAACAGTGGCAAATCTCATGCAGTCAATGTTGTGGAGTGATACATCAGTGAGTTCCCATATAAAAGAGCAACAGATAACACAGGATGAAACTGAGGAGAATGTGGCACAGAAAGATGCTCTGGAACTTTCTATACAATGGCCACAGGAAATGGAGAACAAAAAACATGCCCTCAATTTAGAAGAAAATGATCTAAGAGAAGACGTGCTTGAGTTGGACAGACTTATTAAGATCAATGAAAGAAATAGACTACAGAAAGTCAATAAAACCCCAAATGGTAGAAGTCTGATAAAACAACTGAACACAATAATTAGGACTGTCCACAGACATTCATGTGATGTAACAGAAGTAAATAGGATCCAGTGAAGTAAAGTGTACTCAGCACCCCACAGCAAAGGTATAAAACACTTTTAATCAAAAAACACAGAACAATGATAAGCACTTTCGCAAATTGCTTCTTCAGATCACAATAATGATAGTAAAAATCACAATTTAAATAGCACAACCAATATAATGTATAACCAATCAAAACAAGTGCATTCATGGTTGCTAAACAGCCCACATAAAGGATGTTTACACAAATTAAAAACTAAATTAGTGAATAAAAAACACTACACATCACATTTAAAACATAATTTAACAGAATATAACAAATCTCTACATTAAAAATATACTATTTCTTTAAAGATCTACCTTTCAAAGTAGGCTGTATAGAAATATGGTCATTTAAGCCTAAACCATGATGTGCTCTTAACATAAAAATCCACTTGAGCTCTGCATGATAAGTGGCATTTACTGTATCACCTCTCCTGACACTTTCCTGTATGATTTCTAAAACTAAAAACATAAATGTGTATCTTTCTCCATAATTATTAATATGTTTAGCTACTGCACTATAATTCATCCCCCTGCGTGCACAATATAGATGGTCACGTATCCTGTCACATAGGCGTCTGTTTGTCTTGCCTATGTAGAATGAAGGACAGTCAGGGCATCCCACTAGGTAGACTAAATTCTTAGTATTGCAGTCAGCCAATGGTAAGTTCTTACATTCCCTCTAACCTTGTGGATGTATAAATGTGGGAGACTCATCTATGTACATACAAAAAGAACATGCATTACATTTTCTTGTCCCTCTCCCTATCACTTTATTGTCCAATTATTTCATATTTTTGGGGTAACATAATTTGTGGCATAGAGACTTCTGACTTATAAAAGACAGAATAAGAAGGGTTACAGTACAGATTCGAGGACTGAATAAAACTCAAGTAAGGAGTATGAAACATTACCTAGTGGGTAGCTAATAGTTAAAGCTAGGAGGAGCTTTGGTCTTGTTTTAGTTGAGGGTTGGCATAATGCTTAAGGTGCTTAGCTCACACACTCAAGGCAAAGGATTTGAGTCTTACCTTTGTTCAATATCAGATTACTGGCTAGGTGTGTAATAGTCTGTAGACGGATTGCCTAGTATATACATATGAACCAAGTAAGGGCTTGAAGGTGAAAAGTTTTATAGTCTAGTTTAGGCATGTTTGGATGGCCTTCCAGAGTTTAGGTACATAGTGGAAGTACAGAAAGTCACCTGCTGAGTTATTAAACTTTGTTCTGATTAGTAAGGTTTATGGGACGAGCAAAGGTTTCTGTCTGAAGGGTAGTGCTGCAGGATATCTTTTAGTGCTTGACATTTTTCTGCTGCATGTATAGCAGTCTGTGCAAAAATAAGCTCTGAGTATGTTAAATAGTTATGTAGCTCAAGCCAGTCTAGTTGTTTTGCGGCTCTGCAATGATGAGTCCTATATGTAAGGTTGGCAGCAAATCAAATAGAGCAGTTGACAGACAAAACAGAAGTCAGGCAAGATTTCTCCAGCTTGGGTTCTGAAGTCAGTAGTTACATAGCTAGAACTAGGCTTAGAAAGAATTATAGCAGAACATAGTCCTGAGGGAGGACTAAAAACATTTGACTTGGGCATCTCTGAGGGACACTAATTCAGATCTGAGGATCTGACCTCAGAGGAGGTCAAAGAATAGCAGAAGTAAATAGGTTAGATAGCTCCCTGAGGGAGGGACATGGGGATCCACAACTTTTTCAGCTCTAAGAAAGCCCTCCTAATCTTTACAGTGGAAGGCTTAAAACACTTGCAAAATGAAGTAATACTCCAAAAAGCTGGCCTCACCCTGGTATGTAAACACTATACATGCTTATCTTGAGGTTGGATCTTAGCCCTACACTTGCAATGCTTAAATTCCTTTTGCCTAACTCTTTGGAATCCTTGTTGTCCAAACTGTCAAAAATTGCAGAATAAAATATCAGAAAGACTAATAGTTCCCTCAAATGGAGGGTGGGATTGGGGGAGAGAAGACAACAACTGTACAGTTAAGGAACAGAAACAAATGCAACACTGAAAAAAATGGCCAAAAGAAATAAATATCAATGAAACTGCCAAAGAATACAGTATAGCAGTACAAAGAATCCCAAATTTACAAAACAACTATTTAGTCTTTTAATCAATTACTAAATACAGAGCTGCTTTTTTTCACTTTTCTTTAAACAGTAATAAGATGGTGCCAATGGGATGAGAGGAAGGAGAAATCTTTAAGTAAAAAATTCTCAAAATGCAAAACAGGAATTGACGTTGATATAGATGATACATTCATTAACAAGGAGAAGCATTTATATCAGAAAGATGAACAGCAGTGGTGAAAATGGTCCTAATTATGGCAAATTAATTGTGAGGCTAGCCAGATTTTGAGACTATGTCATTTGCACCCTAGGTTCATAGGATAGGTGAGGGCATTGGATAGCCTGAGGAAATTTTATAGTAGGAAAGCCCTATAGGTGATCTCATTGTTGGCAAGTACTTATACAATTGTATTATGCGCATCCTACAGATCAAAGGGATGAGAGGTAACTGGGCTTTTTTTCAGTGGGCTGTAGGAGGCCCTGCAGCTTGTAATATTTTGAGAAGCTGTGAACTGTGGAACAAGCAGTGACCTCTAAAATGAACAGATTATTCATCCCACCACCCCATAATTAAGGCTACAGTGGTTTTGTGTCTCCTCACTTTTTTGGTCTCCTTTTGCCGTTTACAAACTATTTCAAAAATTTCCCTCCCCACCTTGCTCTGGCCTTCGTCACAGCTAAACCTTGCCTTTTTCTTACATTAATGTCTGCTACTGACTTGTACTCTATGGTCCCTTGTGGTCAAATGAGATCCGACATGCTCTTCTAGGATTTTCCCATGATGTAAGAAACAAAGAAAAGCAATGAGATGGTCATGTGAGATTTCATATTTGGACACTGACTTTCCTTCTCATCAGGCTGTAGAGGACAAAAATGTTGATCTCTGGTTCACATATTTTGTGTCCTACCTAAACAACTCTGCTGCTCATGCATATCTGAATTATGCAAAATTATCTACCCCTTGTTTTGAGGGTTTCAGGAAAAAGATGGACAGCTGTATGGACTGGTTTAATGCAAATTCCTTTACTACTTTAAGGTATCTTAGATGTTGTGAATAAAAAACAGATTCATAGACTGCATGGTTGTCCCATTTGTTAGTTTTTTAATAGGCTTTCAGTTGACAGTCTGAAGATCAGATCCTTGTGATCAGGTGATACTGAGTGAACAGATTGATTGGTGGAGGGAAAAGAAAGTGTAAAGGAGAGAGTAGGTTGAAAGGCAATAGTATTGTGATGAACAGAAAGAATATGAAGTTAATAGGACTAGGAGGACATTAAAGACATGATAAGACAATAGCTGGGTAAGAGACGAACATGAGTTTACCCAAGATTTGGAAAGATGTTCTTTAAGGAGGGATTTAAAAGTTTGGTAGTGAAGGACTTGTCTAATAGCTGGCAGATTGTTCCTAAGATATGGCTACACAGTAAGAATAGAGACTGAGGCCACTGGACCTCAGAGGTTTATAAATAGACAGAAGTTGTTTATATGAAGAGTGTAGATCCTGATGAGGAAGACTGTATTGTAAGATGGAGGAGATGGCAGGAGAAACTAGGGGGTTGTTGAGTACTTTATGTATTAGTAGCTGGTTCATGTGTAGTTGCACTGAAGTTCAAGCCAGTTAAGCAGTTTAAGAGATAGGCAGTGATGAGATTTATGAGACTGACCTGTGGGAAATTTTGCTGTTTTGTTGTAATATTGGTTGAGCTTAGTTTTTCAGGGAGGAGTTGAGGTTAGGCATAAAAAAGGGATGGTAAGAGGTATGTGGTGGCAAGTCTAGCCTTAGCAGTGTTAGTTAGAAATTGTTTAATCCTATATAATATGACAAGTTTTTGATGGGTAAATTTGATAATGTTATTTATACGCAAGTCAAATTTGAGATTGTAGTCAATAGTAACACCTAGTAGTTTGGAATGAGGGATAACCTCAATTGTGTTGTTTAGTGATGAGATTCTGAATGTTAGTTTGTCAAGAGAATGTTGTTTAGGAAAGAATAATAGGAGTTTAGTCTTCTTGGGATTAAGTAAGAGCTGATTATTGGTAAGGCAGGCTTCGACAAAGTGAAAGGCGTCGTGTTAAAGTTTGAAGTCAAATAAGGTTGATAGAAGAGCATATGAGAGAAGAGTCATCAGCATACTGGATTAGAGTTGTGTGTTTAGAGGCAGATGACAAGTTAATAAATATATTGAGCAGGAGAGGGCCTAGGATGGAGCCCTGAGGAACATCAGTGATGACCGGTTGATAAGGTGATTGAGTAGTGTCCCATTTGACGGACTGATATCTGTCAGATAAATAACTAGAAAACTATTTTAAGGTATTGTCAGTAAAGCCAAGGAAATAGAGTTCATATAGGAGTTGAGGATGAGAGACAGTACCAAAAGCTTTAAATAGATCAAGGAATAGGGATGAGGCAAACTTTCCCATGTCTCAGGCTTTATTGACTGAATCTGCAAAAAGATAAGAGAGTTTTGGAGGTACTGTGTGCTGGCCTGGAGCCATGCTGGGTAGGAGAGTAGATTGTTTGCAAGGTAAATGTTGAAGCAACTGTTTGTGGATGCATTTTTCAAGAATTCTTGCTAAAGGTGACAGTATTGCTATAGGTCTGTAGTTGGATATTTCAGTAGAATTCCCACCCTTATGAAGTGGGATAATGAAGAACTTCTTCCAGAGGGATGGGACATAAGCTTCATTAATGGATCTATTAATGAGTATTGACACAGTGTAGGCTGTGGCATTTGCGGCAATTTTTAGAAATGTATTGGGAAGATTGTTTGCAGAAGGAGAGTGGGGTCTAAGTTTATTATGCAACTGTTTGATAAGAGATGTTGGGACAGGTTTGAGGGAGAAATGAGATTGGGAGGAGGTAGCAGGTGGTTGGATGGTGTTAGAGGTAGAGATGAAGCTACTGATAATGGTAGAGATACTTTCCATAAAGTAGGTATTGAATGAGCAGGCCATGTCAGCATTAGATTAGTTAGTGGAAGGTTGAGGTACTGAGTTAGTTCCAGGGTAAAAAATGTTTTTGACAGATTTCCAGAATTTACTCCTCACTCCAAATTACCTTTTTTTTGGGATTCCCAAAACCCATAAGAATAGGGAAGATCCACCTTACAGACCTGTTATTGCAAGTGGAGGTTCCATATCAGCAGCCACTGCCATATACTAGATTTTATTCTACAGCCTCTTGCTGAAAATAACATCTTTTATTTTAGATTTACTTGATTCTTTTATGAAAAATAAAAGAAGTATATGTAAATGAACAAAGCATATTGTCAGCTATTGATGCTGAAGCCCTATACACTGTGTTACAAAACATTTACTGTATTGAAACAGCTACAGAGGCTTATAGCAGAAATGACAATGCTACACAAGGGCAAACTGAATGCTTGGGAAAGCTAATAAACATGGTGTTGGTTTACAATTTTTTCAATTTCAATGAGACAGGCTTACAAACAGACAAGGGGGATAGCCATGGGTGTGGCTATGGCTCCTAGTCTGGCCAATGTAGCCTTAGGCAAGCGGGAGGAGGAATTTATACTGCAAAGTGAATATTGGAGATTTATGTCCAGCTACCTTCGCTTTGTTGATGATTTATTCATAGTCTGGCAAGGTGAGAAATCTAAACTCACTGAGTTTATCCATTACATCAGTAACTCTACCTCCTTCCTATAATTTAACACTTGCATCAGCTCAGAGGCACTGCAGTTCCTTGATATAACTGTCAGTACTGATAAAGACAGAGGAAAATGAATTAGTATCTTATACAGGAAACCAACAAGAGTGAACTACTTACTTCACAGAGACGGTATGCATCCAGTAAAACCTAAGCACAATATAATAAAATCATAAGGCAACAGATCAGCATGCATTATCATAAATTTGGCCCCTTTTCACAAAAATATGAATGATCGTAAAAATGACTTAACCAGAGGATATGAATCAAACATGTTACCTGTGATCAAGATCCTATTAGAGATTCTAAAATTAACAAAGACCTTACATGGAATAGACCTCACCACACATATAGCAACACTAAATCCATATATGCAGAGGCCCTAAACTGTAACCTGCCCAAGCAACAAGGACCTTTGAAGCTGAAATGCAAACAAACACCAATCACAACCAAAGTGTCACATAGTTCACAACACCAGTGTGCCACCCATCAACAGCCCCTAAGGCAAGACAATGTACCTAACACTTTAGTCATAGGTGACTCTATAGTCCGGCACACTGATGTCCCTCTCACCAAGTTGAACAAGGAGAAAATTACAGTCAGCTGCCTGTCGGGTGCCAGGATCCGCCACATAACGCATGCACTCAAGTCACTCCACAACAAGTACAAATATGACTCTGTCATTGTCCATGTTGGAGTGAATGACTTGAGGCATACCTCCCTGGACTACATGAAAAGAGACATGGAAGAGCTCTCGGATCATGTGGCCCAGGCAGGTATAACCCTAGCCCTGAGTAGCATCCTGCCTTCACCCAGAATGATACCACAATATAAGGACAAAATGATTGACTTCAACAATTGGCTAAACTTCTGGTGTCATTCAAAGGGGATCCAGTATCTGTCTGCCTGGGATGGCATGATTGACAGACCACGATGCTTTGCCAGAGATGGTCTGCACCTGTCGCCCCTGGGATTCAGGTTACTGGCTAAGGCTCTTGCCACCCCTATAGTGCCTTTTTTAGGCAAAGTTCAAATGACAGAACCACCACCGTAACAGGTACAAGCATGCAAAATCTGAAGGTAATGCCAGTAGTCTAAACCTCAAAATGCACTCTCTTGAGGCACTCCTAAAAATGGAGAACATCAATATCTGTGCAGTAACTGAGACCGGGTTCAAGGCTCCAGAGAGCACCCCTGCAATACCAGGCTACAACTCTTACCACACTTTTCAGCCACCAAAGCAAGACCGAAACACTAAAGGTGGAGCAGTGTCAATATTCACCAAGGATATTCACACCACCAGGCTAGTTGCCCAACACAATGTGTCTGAAATTCTCCAGGTGCAACTAACACTAGGTAAGACTGCAATCCAAATTGTAGCTTGCTACAGATCCCCCACCATACCCCAAGATTCTCACTACACCTTTCTAAACATACTGGAAAATATTAAGATAGAACCAAACACCCTAATACTGGGTGATTTTAACTACCCTGCCATTAACTGGGAAAACTACTCATGTACCAGCATCTTTGCCCAACGGTTCTTGGAATTCATAAATTTTAACGCCCTGGATCAACTAATCCATGGTCCCACCAGGGCTCCAATATCCTAGACATGGTCATTACCAACATGGGAAATCAATACTCCACACCTATGGTCACCCCCTCATTAGTCAAGTCTGACCATAAGCTAATCACCCTTAATATTCACATCCCACCCCCACCCCCACCCCCCAGTAAGGAAACCTCCATAAAAAAACTTCTCCAAACCCAACTTCATGCGACTCAAGTCAGAAGTGACAAACTTCATGACACCCATGCAGACGGGAACTGAAAGTTCAACTGCTGAATCCTACACTAAGGCACTGTACGAGCACATCATCCGCTCATGCATGAATCGTGCCATCTCAAATAGAACCAAGATGCTCTCATCAAAAAAAAGGAAGCCAATCTGGTGGTCCCCTGCTATAAACAAACTTTACAACAAAAGGAAGAAACTGTAGCAGAAAAGAGGGAAATCCCAGGATGCAAAAAACTTCCTTACCAGCCTCAGTAAGAAACTGAGATCCCTCATAAACTCCTCCAAAGCTAGTTACGAAAATAAAATTGCCAAAGATTCCAAAGACAACCACATGGCATTCTATAATTATGTCAAGAATCTAAATGGCAATGTTCAGATCTGCTCTGAGCTAAAACAGAATGGCATTAAATATACTGATCCCAAGGATATTGCCAATATCCTGGCAGATCGATTCAGTGCCAACTTCACCCCCCTCTCACTCCCTAAATGGCCCATCTCAATACCAGAAGATTGCCAAATTCTGGTAATAATGGCCACACAGGTAAAACGCACTCTCCAAAGCTAAGAATACAGCATCCATGGGACCAGATGACATCCCAGGCTGTGTACTACATGAACTACAATATGAACTGGCACCTCACCTAAGTGTCATGTTTAATCATAGCCTCACCTCAGGTTTCGTGCCCACTGAGTGGTGCAGAGCTGCAGCTATCCCACTCCACAAGGGGGGATCCACCTCATATCCCGGAAACTACCGTCCCATCAGTCTGACAAGCCTTATCTGCAAGGCCATGGAGAGTATTATCATGGAACTTATAAACAAAGACATTGGCAACCTTCAAACACTGGACCCCACCCAGTTTGGGTTCATGAAGGGCCGATCTTGTCTCCTGAACCTGATTGACTTCTTTGAATCAGTCTCCAGAGCCATGGACAAAGGTAGGGTGGTCCACACAGCCTATCTAGACCTTGCCAAGGCCTTTGACACCACCCCCCACTCTGGAATCATATATAAACTTACCAAGTTGGGCATTAATCCCTACATCACCCAATGGGTTGCTAACTGGCTTACTGAGAGAACCCACACTGTAAAAGTAGCCAACTCCAAATCCTGCTCCAGACAAGTGACAAGTGGAGTACCTCAGGGTTCAGTCCTGGGACCGCTCTTGTTTGGCATCTACTTCTCCGAAGTACAGGCCAACACTAAGGGACTCTGGATAACAAAGTTCGCAGATGACTGCAAACTGGGAGCCATTATTGAATCCCCAAATGATGTGGATACTTTACAAAAGGGCCTTACAGAAACAGATGCTTGGTGCCAGAGCCATGGGCTCAAGCTCAATGCCAAGAAATGTATAGTTATCCCCTTTGGGAAAAAACATGTACCCGTGAATTACCATATAGGTGGCAGTACACTAAACACTGAAAGTGTGATACGAGACTTAGGGACACAGGTGGACAGTGGTCTCACCTTCGATAACCACATCGCCACAACAGTTAGGAAATCCTTCTATGTGGCACACCTCATCACTAAGGGCTTTTCATCCAGAAAAAAGGAGGTCATTGTCCCACTATACTCATCCCTCATTAGACCCATTATAGAATACAACGCCCCATTTGGTATGTACCTCTCAAGACATCTGCAACAACTGGAAAGGCCACAGAAATACCTCACTAAAAGAATCACAGGCCTAAAGCAGATACCCTATGCTGACTGCCTTAGAAAACTCCAGCTATACTCTGTTGCATATCGTCTACTCAGAGGCGATCTCTGCTTAACATACAAGGCCATGTCAAACCCAGAGCTGTTGGACATGCTACACTTAAAGAAATCCCAATCCCTCAGAGCCACACGCTCCAGGGATCTAAACCTTGTCATCACAATAAACAAAACATGCTGGAGGGATAGGTTCCTGACCTAGAGACTCCCCAGACTCTGGAATAGATTGCCCATACATGTCAAGCAGAGTGCCTCTTTGGCCCTCTTCAAAAGGAACCTTGACGATTGGATGGGAGAAAGGAAATTCACCCCGGGGATCACGTCAGTCGCCCTGCTAGACAGGGGTCCAGGGAAGTAAATAGTGTGGGAAGAAATAGCCAGGGAATTGTTATGGCTAGGCTTGTATAGGCCCTAGGGCTGATAGCCTAGTACCAAACTATGAATCTATGAATTATACAATGAGACCACTCTAATCCAAAAGAAGAGAAAAGTAAGGACAGTTGCATTCTAACTTACATCTGCAATCTCAATACAATTAAAGCCATTATTAAGGAGACCTGGGCCATCCTCACTGACAATCAGGAGCTTGTAAGGGTTTTAGGAGAACACCCTACTTTTGTATATAAAAGACCAGAAGCATTCTTAGCTATATGGAAAAGAAAAAGAAAAGTACAGTTGTGTACACTTACCATAAATGTAGATGTTCAAGTGGATTCACTGTTGCAGTCATTACATTTGGGTTATCTGCTTGCAGGTAGCCATCAGTTGGCCTGATTAGCAAAGTCTTGGGTCCTGTGTCAGTTGCTGTCCCTTCTTCCGTGATGTCAGGTCGTTAGGGGTATAAAACATGCAGCCGACGCCATTACATCAGTTTTTCTTACCCCAGATGTCAGATGCCCCCCTAATGGGAAGCAATTAAATATAAAAGCACAAAGATATACCTCCAACAAAAAAGCAAATACACCAAAAAGGCTTTTAAGCATAGTAAAGGAAAGTAGAAGTATAGCCAAAAGAAGTTAGGGGGCTGGAGGGAGGGTAACCAGGACTGCAACAGTGAATACACTCGAACATCTACATTTATGGTAAGTGTACACAACTGTACTATGTTCTTCGTGTTTCACTGTTGCAGTCATTACATTTGGGTAGAATCCCAAAGCTATGGTTGGCAGGAGGAATTTAGATAGCATTAGGGCCAGCTATAAGGCCCTGCAAAACTAGCTCTGGATTTAGAGAACATTAGCAAATGATAATGCTTGGTGAAAGCATGTACAGAAGTCCAGGTAGCAGCTTCTAGGATGTCCCTGGTAGGGTCACCTCTGAGAAAGGATGTGGAGGTAGATGCAGCCCTGGTGAAGTGAGATCTGATCCCCTAGGGGATAGGTTTTCCATGGTGCTTATAGCAGAAAAGAATGCAATGGCTTATCCATTTAGAAATGGTTTGCTTTAAAATAGCCTTCCCGTCTGCCTCTGCAGCAAATGCCACTAGCAGTTGCTCAGATTTCCTTTGAGGTTTAGTCCTGTCCAAGTAGAATATAAGTTGTCTGTGCACATCTAAGGAATGCAGTATCTGTTCCCCTTTATTCGGTGGATTGGGAAAAAAGGTTGGCAAATGAATGGACTGATTAAGAGCCGCACTGGATACCACCTTGGGCATGAAGGATGGATTGGTTCTGAGGGACACCCTGTCCGTATGAAAGATGATGAAAGGCTCCACTGCCATAAGGGCCTGTAATTTGGATATCCTTCTAGCTGGTGATTGCTAAAAGGAAAGCTGTTTTCCAAGAAATAAATTTTAAGTCTGCAGTAGCAGCTGGCTTGAAAGGAGGTAGAGTGAGTTTCTCCAAGACAAAGTTAAGGTCCCAGGCTGGGGTTGGAGCTCTCCTGGGTGGTCTCAAATTTTTGGCCCCTCTGAGGAACTGCTTAAGCAGTGGATGAGAGAAGAGGGGAGGTTCTGTGTTATAATGAGCTGAAATGGCTGAGGCATGAATTTTAATGGAGGAAAAAGACAGGGCCTTGTGAAGCATCTCAGTTAAGTATTGTAAAATCTGAGGTAAATTGGGTGCTGCTGTGCTCATACCTTGAGACTGGTTCCAGGCACAGAATCTTTTCCATTTTTCAGCATAAGATTTTCTAGTACTAGGCCACCTTGCCTCTAAAATGATATCCATCACAGGTTTGCTGAGGGATGGTAAAGGAGAGAGTAAGTAATTAGCCAGGCTGCAAGGTTCAGTGTTAGAAGCTGAGGGTGCAGAATCTGGTTCTCCTGCTGAGACAGCAGGGAAGGAGTCTGAGGCAGGTGCCATGGAGATAACCATGACACACTGTGCAGGAGGGGGTACCAGTGTTGGCGCAGACAGTCTGGAGCAATACAAATCATCCTTGGTTTGTCCTGTTTGATTATTAGTAGTACTTGGGAGAGCAGAGGGGGGAAGGCATAGACTGATAGTTTTTTCCAGCTGAAGGACAGAGCATCCACTTTCCAGGCTTGTTTGTGGGGAGTCCTTGTGCAAAATGTATCCAATTGGTAGTTCTGGGCAGAGGCAAACAGGTCTATATCTGGGCTCCCCCATTTGCTTGTCAACATGTTGAAAATCCTTGGTTCCAGTTTCCACTCGTGGGTCCATGAGGTTTCCGCTTAGTCCATCTGCCAGTGTATTTAATTTTCCTGACAGGAATTGAGCTTTTAGTTGCACTTGGTAGCTCAAGGTTGTGTTCCACAATGCCATGGCTAGTCTGCAGAGGGGGGTAAGAATGTGTACCCCCCCCTGCTTGTTTATGTACCACATAACAGTGGTGTTGTCCGTCTTTACTATTAGTTGTCCTGGAAGAATGTGGTCCTTGAAGGCTGTCAGAGCATTCTGTACAGCTAACATTTCTTTTTGACTGATATGCAGGTGCATTTGACTTGGGTTGCATTTGCCCTGAATGCACTTCCCTGCCCGGTGAGCCCCCCATGCATAGTCTGATGCATCTGTTGTTAAGGTTTGGGTAGCAGGGGGTGGTGTGAAAGGTAGTCCCTTGTTTTGGTGGCAGGCCTCTGCCCACCAAAAGAACTCTAGGCGTAGGCAAGGTATGATAGGAATCCTTGTTTACAGATCTTGAGAATGTTGACACCATAGGCTTTTTAGATACCACTGTAGTTTCCTCATATGCAGTCTTGCATATGAAATTAGAAGAATGCAGGAGGCCATGAACCCCAAGGCTTGCGGTATTTGTCTTGCAGCTAGCAGGGTTTTTGTGGCCCCTTGTTTGAAGGAGGTTGTCAAATTAATTTGTTTCTCTGGCGTGAGGTAAGCCATCTGGGAAGTTGTATTCAAGCTTGCTCCCAGGAGTATAATTTGTTGACAGAGTACCAGGTGTGATTTCTTTTCATTTATGGTGTACCCCAGATAAGTTAGAACCCTTTGTACAAAGGCCAGATGATTCAAAAGTATGTCCTGGCTTTCTGCCTGAATTAGACAATCATCCAGATATGGGTATATTTGAATATTTCTTTGCCTGCAAAATGCAATAACTGGAGCTAGGCACTTTGTGAATACCCTGGGCACAGTAGATAAGCCAAAGGGCAGTGCAGAGAACTGTGTGTAGCCTGCTTTGAAGCGTAGGTATCTTCTGCAAGATTCCCTGATTGGGATGTGCAGGTATGCTTCTTTTAAATCTAGTGTTGCCAACCAGGCATCTTTGCCTAGCATAGGAAGTAATTGGTGGAGAGTCAGCAACTTGAATTTTGGAAACTCCAAAAAGGTGTTTAAAGTAGACAGGTCCAGGATAGAACACTATGAATTGTCTTTTCTGGGTACCAGGAAAAGTCTGGAGTAGAAACCTTGTCCCTTTTCCTCTTCTGGTACCAGTTGAATAGCCCCCATGCTTAAGAGAGAAAGTATTTGTTTTTGGGCCTCTGCCCACTGATTTGGGGGTAGGTTCGGCCACTTGCTTGGTGTTGGCAACATGTGGAAGTGAAATCTGTATCCCTGGGACACTATATTTAAAGCCCATTTGTCCTGGATAATGAGTTCCCAAGTCTTTGCATGAAGAGCAATCTTTCCCCCCAAAGGGGCAGTCAGTTGATAAGTGCTTGGAAATTTTAAAAGGAAGTCATTGAGACAGTTTACCATAGGGGGAGTTTTATTATTCCCAGATTTGGAAGTGGAGGCCCCCCACTGCTTAGTTCTCTGTGCCCCCTGGGACTGAAACCTGGGGTTTTTGCTGTGTCTGGGTTTGGCTTGAGAAGACCCGGAAGGGGCTGGAAAGGACTAGTTCTTAGAGGGCCAGTACCTACTAAATCTAGGAGGCTGAACTTGTAAAAAAAAAATCTTTAACAGTTTGCATAGATTTAGCTTTATCTTCCATCTTTTTAAGAACTTCCTCAGCCTTGTTGCCAAACAGGCATTCCTGATTTAAAGGAGCATCCAACAATTTAGCTTTAACATGATCAGGCAAAGATTGCTCTTTAAGCCAAGCATGCCTTCTGAGCACAGACCCAGTAACAGCAGTCCTACAAGAGGCCTCTAATAAATCAAAACCACATTGCAAAGTATGTTTTCCAACTTGTTCAGCAGAATGCATTAAAACCTGTAATTCTTTATTTTCCACACAGTCAGGAATCAACATCATTTTCTGTTTAAGCAGTCCAATAACATGTTGCTGATACTTTAACATATGAAACTGTCAGTTTAAAGCCCTAATGGCCAAGGTTGCAGAAGTGTAAACCTTCTTACCCTATCTATCCAGCGCCCTGGAGTCTCTATCAGAAGGTGTAGGATTTTTAGCAGTAGAAGCCTTAATGCCCTTGGGCCCCTGTGAAATAGTCTCTGGATCTGCAATAGGAATTTTAAAAAGGAACTTGTGGGACTCAGGGACCCTGTAGTATCTGTCAGGTTTTCTGGGAGCAGGAGGCAGGGAATCAGGGGCCAAACTAGATTCCAAAAAAAGCATCAACAATGTCTAGTACAGGAGGAATAGCTAAAGGCCTATGCTGAGGTAGGAGAAGGAAATCCCTAAGCCTCTTTTTTGAATTAGAAAAATCCTGGCTTTCCCAGTGGAAATGCTCCCTTAGAGTATGTAAGGTTTCTCCAAAAGAAAAATCCTCAGGAGGGGAAGCAGAGGGAATGGAGTCCTCTGCATCAGAATACTCATAAGTAGATAAGGGCAAATCCAGATTATCAGAAGAATCAGAAAAAACAGAATCCTGGTCAGAAGATTTATAATCAACTTCAGTCCTAGGTCACTTAGAAGGGGGGATTGGCTACCCCTGATTAGAGTTACTTGATCTTCAGCCATTCTTATTATTTGTTTTTTAGGCATAGAGGCCTGAGCATGCGGCCTGGACATCGGTTTTTTAGGCATGGAATGAGATTTAGGCCTAAGTAAAGAAGGAGGCATCGATTTAATATGCAAGTCCATAGGTGTGAATACACCCTCCCGGTGCCTGCACAGTGGCTTTGGACCCATCCAAGGTATAGACATCCGCGGGTTCCATAGTGGAAGCATCTCGCGGCATACTGGACTCCAAATGGGTCTCAGTAGAGGCCTGCGAATCAGAAGTAGCTGGTATCAGGGACTGCGAAAGTGCCTGAGTACCAGTGAACTGGTGACTGGCTTAGGAGAAGTGTCGTCGGCAGTTTTGGACCTTGGCAGCCTGTCTCTATCTTTGCGTTTTTTTCGGAATCCTGGTAGTCAGATGGCTATCCTACAACATTTCTGGATAATTAAACCGAGAACCAAAATATTTAGAGGCGAAAATATACAGACGATGGATAGTGCACTGATTAAATAAAGCACAAAACCGAGAGCAAGGTATGTTGTGGTCAGGGCCTAGGCAAGGAATACAGTACGAATTAAAATCTTTATGAGGTATTTGCTTTCCACAAGTTATGCAATTATTAACTTTTACTGACATCGGTAAGGAGCAAGAAAAAGTTTCCCCAATGGAGTACTTAGTTTTAGTTGAAGACTTTAGTTCTGAAACTTGAAAATTTCAGGATTCGGCCAACCGGCACTTGCGAACTGCTTCTGCTTCGGGCACCGCATGGCAAGAAAGACTGACGTAATGGCGTCAGCTGCATGTTTTATACCCCTGACGTCATGGAAGAAGGGACAGCAACCGATGCAGGACCCAAGACTTTGTTAAATAGGGCCGACTGAGGGCTACCTGCAAGCAGATAACCCAAATGTAATGACTGCAACAGTGAAACACGAAGAACATCAGCAGGATGACATGAGCTCTCAAATCTGTGGGCCACCTAACTGCACTTTCTGTGAGTACTTGATGGGGTGTGACTAATTTGAGTGCCGCTATCTTAAAAAGATGGTGAAAACTTCAGCAGGTGGTAACTGTAATACTGAAAAAGTTGTAGACAGATCCACATGTAATGACTAACCTGCACTTTATGTGGGTAAGACTATGAATAAACTGAAAAGGAGGATCTCAGGTCATCTTTCTGACATCAGATGTAAATGCCAAAAGAATATGTTATCCAAACACTTATTAGAACATTCCAGACATTCTGATTTTAAATTTATCACTCTGGACTGTGTGGAGATGGATGAGGTTGAAGGGGACGTCAATGGTGTTTTGAAGAAAAAAGAATTATGCTGGCAGTAGAAATTAAGTGTATTCAGAAAACCATGACTTAACTACTATTGCTCCGTTAAGTGTGTGTTGCATTTATGTAAGCTGCCACACAATCTGTAAGTTTTTTTTCGGGAATTTTTGAGGGAATATTTTTATGTACTAAAAATAAAAATGATGTGTAGTGTGTGTATAAATGTATATACGTTTAGTTACTTTAACCTCCATCCTGCTTTGATGAGATTTAGTTACCTCTTGCAACACACCAGAGATTTAAACAGTAAATTCAAAACACATTTTTTTTCATGCTGACATTACTATGAAGTATTGGTATAATTCCCCCATTTAGCATACTGGTCCACACTCATGCACACACCTGCACATTTTTATACATTACTAGTTTACTTTATCCACTGTTTTTGTATGTTTTTTCTACTGGTTTTCATTGAATAAACATGTTTTGGGGGCTGTAAACACGAAAACTGTCATGACAGTTTTTTTTTTTAAACTGCAAAGCACAAACATTTTTTCTGAGCTGTAAATAAAATAGTTTTTTTCTAAATAATTTTTCTGAGCTATAAATAACTTTTTATATACACTAATACATATTAGATATTATTAGACAGATATATATTTATAGTGTTCTAGTTAGATGTTTGTGGTTATATAGCTGTGTGTTTTTTATCAATCTAGTTAACTCTTTTTACTTATCTACCTATATATACGATTTTAGGTCTTGCCACAGACCTGATGAATGCTTTATTGCATTAGTTAGCCAAAGCGATTTTAGTTAAAAGTCAGTCTTTTTATGTGAATGTTATTCTTTTCTTAATACCCGATTTGGGAATGTGCGTTGCAAGTGGGTAGTGTTTTCCTTAAATAGGATTTAGTTTGACCTAATCAGTAGTAGTGTGTGGGGGTGTGTTGCTGCTCTAAAATGCACTGTTTACAGCCCTGTTTATGTTGCTTGCCTTGAATATACTGGCTTAAAATTAAACAATACATATATTTTCCACACCTACGTCTAAGTGTATAAAAGCTGATATGTTTAACATTGTAAAAAATATTTCTGATTTTTCTTACTGAAGATCACTTGCCTGTGACAAATAAAGGCTTGTTGCTTCAGAACGCTACCAGGTTTTCATGATTTTTGGGAATTATTGTGACTGAGCTCTTCAATGAAGTTTTAAGACCACTAGTTTTCTCTGTTTTTTATTTTTCCACAACACTTGTGGTGGCGAGGTTGGAACTTGACAGATTCCTATGCTTGTTCATTTTTTTATATATTTTTAATTTCTTTGGGTTGGATATAATGGTTTGCTGTGCAGCTAAGTAATATGATTTTTTGGCTTTGATAACAGGTTTTTATAGGTTCATAGGTAGGTAATAAGCTATCTGCCCGAAGTCATTTATAAGCCTAGCCAGAATGTGTTGGCTTTCGCCGCCCCCTTAGATTAGTTCCCTGTGCCTCTGTCCAGCAGAGCCACTGAAGTGATCCCTGAGGTAAACTTTCTGTTTCCCATCCACTCATCAAGGTTTCTTTTGAAGAGTGTTAGCGAGGAGCTCTACCTGATGTAGATTGGGATCTTGTTTCAAAGCATGGAAAGTCTCTGAGACAGGAATCTATCCTTTTTAACTAGAATACACAGTTCTCTATAGTAGACAGGTTTGTAGGAAATTTGTTTTTCTCATATGTTTTCCAGGCTTTATCTCTGTTGTGCATGATGGATTTGGTGCGTGATGATAGCTAAGGAGAACATTTAGATTTGATTATTTTCCTTCTGGGGGAAGCTAGGCTAGTTAACATATTCAGGAATATGGAGTTGAATTTGTCAGCTGCTTCATCTAGAAATAAGTATTTAAGGAAGGACCAATTTATAGAGCTTAAAATATTGATAAACTTGAGTAGGTTAAAGTTAGTTAAGTCACTAATGGTTTTATATTTATGCTGTTTGCGTGGATGGGAGACACGTCTGGTGGTACAGGTGGGATGATGGTCACTAACGTCATCAGAAAGTGTTGTAGTTTGACAAAAGTTGTTGGCTTGGGAGGATAAAATCCAGTCTATGACTGGGGTAGTTTGGTTGGATTTATTGATAAAGGTGGGGTGATGTATTAATTGAGAAATGCCGAATAGATTGGTACTATTGGTGGGAAAATATGTGGATAGTTTCAGCCAGTCAATGTTAACATCTCCTAGGATAATGGTTTCATAAGAAACGTTGGATAACACACAGGATAATATGTCTTCTAGAGTAGATAAGTTGTTGCCAGGGGGAATGTAGAGGGTAATAATACAGAGGTTTTGTGTTTATTTAACTTAAGGCTGGAGAAAGTAAGTTCAGCATTGTTGAAGGTGAGAAAGGGGTGGTTATATGGAGTAAGGGAAAAATGCGATGGCTAGACTATAGCGACACCTCCAGCTTTTTGAGATGCTCTGACCTTATCATATTAAAACCTGGGGGAAGGATTTCTGAGTCTTTCATGTGGGATTTCAGTGATGTTTCTGTGATGTCAAGTATGTTAGGGGAGTACTGGGCAATCCAAGCATGGAATTCAGTGAATTTGTTACAGATACTATGTATATTTATAGAGAGGAATTTGAGTCTAGTAAGATTTGAATTACTGAGACCAGAGAATGGTAGGGGAGTATTGTTTGGCCCTGGATTAGGATGCGTATCTCCAAATAGTAGTAAGAGGGTTTTAAACAAGTGAAATAAATTAGTTTTACTAGAGGAGTTATAAGAAATTAGTTTGATGTTAGGTGTTGGGATAGGGTAGTCAAATATTTTTAATTTGACAAAGAGTATGGGAGAGATTTGACAGAGGTTAGATGTAATAGGCAGGTAGTAATGATCAAGCTGGTGATACAGAGTGGAAGAGCACATGGGAGACACAGATTTAGGGGGTATTGTGATAAGGTAGGATGTAAGAGAAGAAAGAGCGAAAGAAATATGGAGAGAAGACTTAAGTGAAGCATGATGAGGTAGTTGGAGTAATGATGTTGTGATTATATAATGGCTGCAAGATATATACACAGAAACTAAAGGTAGGAGTAGCAACAGGATAGATTAGTGAAGTGAAAGTGTAGAATAGAAATGTGAAAGGATTTGTCATGGGGCTGAGTTGGAGGGGGAGAGAAATGGAGCTAAGAAGTTTTATTAGAGGATGAGTACGGTGAGTGTAAAGGGTGAAGTAAAGTAATAGTGATGTTATGAAAAAGAGGTGAAGTAAAGTAATATAAATGCTAAGAAAAAGAGGCTTGTAAAGAGTGATGAATAAAAGAATGTAAGTATGTTACGTTGGTGAAAAAAAGGAGAGTAATGGGCAGTAGCTGGAAGTAGGGGCAGGGAGAGTAGAAGCCATTAAGTGGGGTGGTATGTTGTACTGATGGCTGAAATTGAGAGGAAGTGATGTCAGAAGGGGTGGGATTTGTTGGCTATAAATGTAGAGTTAGAGGGGGTGGCTGTCATTTGGGGGTAGGGTAGGGAAGCAGAGTGAGCCTGTATGAAGCACTGGAGAACAGAGCAGGGAAAACCAGAGAGAGGTGTGGCACAGCCGGCAAGTCCTACAAAAACAGTCTATGGAAAAGTAGAGAAAATTGTACAGTAGTAAATATCTAATAATTATACTAGAGGGGAGAAAACAGCAAACACAGCAGGAAAGTAAAACAAATTGTCACATTACTTTTTATTTTGAGAAGAAAAAACACAGGAAGCTTGGCAGGAGAAACTGTGTGAGAGCAATTAAATTAAGTGTCAGGAGAGATTAAAGGAACACAGGAAACTAGGTAGGGTATGCAGTGCAAAGGCAGAGTCGAGTATATTACTGCTTGAGATTAAAGAGGGGGAAGAGAAGAAGGCAGATTGATGAAAGAAGTGTTAAGAAAGAGTGTGTTAGTAAAAATGAATTTGCTAGTCTGGTTTAATTTTAAGATAGAGGATATAGGTGCTTACTGGGAGTTCAGGATGGGCTTTTTAACAGAACTAGAGATAAATAGCATTCTTAAATCTGTGCCGTCATAAGGTAGTAGAGGGCCAACTGAAAATGAGACTAACAGGATGCTCTACAGTGAGCAGTTGTGTGCACGCTCAGCTACAGCATACAAATCACTACACGATGAGCTCTCCTAGGCAGCATAAACAAATTAACTGACAGCAAATAGTATACACTGGACAATCACCAACTGAGGCATTCACCTACACCAGTTCAGTTAGGGTCATTAGCCAGTAGGACTAAAGAATTGAGTTAGTTGAGGTGTATTCAAGCCAAGACTGAGTCTTTACTGCTGTGGATGGTAGAAGCATGCAGTCCGAGGCAGAATTACAGATGGGTCTCTTGGATGGGCAGGAAAGAACATGTACACTCAATGAGAGCTGAAAGGTGGGGAAATCCTATGCAGAGTCCAGCAGTTAGCAATTAGACTTCAGTTGAGCTAACAAATACCTTTGCAACTTCAGAATGTCAGCCTAGCAGTTAACGGCCCTGAAGGTTCAAACTGGCAGAGGTGTACATGCCTTTTTTCCCAAAGGGTTTGAGTACCCTTTCTCTTCTTTTCAGTGGAAATAGGGTTCCTGGAGAGAGATGATGGATTTTCCCTTGCTGGAATCCAGTAACAATCACAATATGATCAACTAAAGGTCCCATGTGTGAAAACAATTTTGGGAATCCTGGACCCTGAAAAAGTGGTCAGACATCTTTGGGGCAAGGGGAAGAGCTCCATCTCCAGTGATGCGCTGATGGGTACATCTTCCAGTACTTTTAAGGCTGGAGGTCCAGCAAACTGCTTTGTCTTAGAAAGGCCCATAAATTCTCTGCATCTTAAATGGACCTGTGAGAACTTCTTTGCCTCCCACTTAAAGTCTTTCTTCACCAATGTGAAGGGTGTCTACTAAGGAGACACCCTCCCATGGAGAAGCAGAGAATAGGGTGTCTACTGTGTCATAAAACACTAGAGGAGAGAGATCTGTTTTTATATTCCATCTCAACTTCTCTTGAATAAGGGTGTTTGAATCTTCTTCTGGGGAAGGGTCCATCCTTCTCCTTTAAACAGTAGCCAATGTAGGAATTTACAAAACCAGTTGGTAAAGTTCCTGAGATGTAAGCTCAGTAGTGGAGTTGGATGAGGTGCAACCTAATCTAGGCTGTGGCAATCCTGCAGGCATGTGTTTTGACTTAGACCTCTTAGGACTCATCAGTACTGGTTATTCACCTGAGACCACAGCATTGGGATGCCTTTCCCTTTCCTAATAAGAAGGATGTTAACTTCAGAGACCACTGATGAGGTCTCAGACCTACTGACAGCATTGTGCATTTGGCTTGTGAGAATGCATTGCAGTGGTGCAGCGGCAATGTTATCGCCTCACAGCAAGAGAATTTCCACTTTGATTCTCAGCTGGAGTGCCTTCTGTGTGGAGTCTGCACGTCCTCCCTGTGTTTGTGTAGGTTTCCTCCATGTGGTCCAGTTTCCTCCCACAGAGAAGACATGCATTTGGAACATTTTTCCCTGGGCCTCCAGTGAAAATTGGCTTTGTTCCAAGTTGGACTTTCCCGGTTAACAAATTTATTTTATTTACATTTGTTGACTGGGAGTGTTAAATAAAAACAAATAAAAATAAATGTACCAGACTGGCAGTCTTTCAAAGGGTTGCTGTAATAAATTCAACAGGCACACAGTCAATATGACAACTGCAAATATGTCCTGCTAACTCAGTTTTGATGATCTTAAGAAAGCCCAGACTCTGAAGGCTGTCATCAGTTTTTCCTTGTTGATATCTGGGGCTCTTCTCCACTTATTTGTTTCTAAGAGTGGTCAGTAGAGGCCTTGACTAATGTCAAACAGGAGTTGGGCCATGCATGTGGATTCCTTTGAGCTACAGAGTCCTAGATATTCTGTGTAATTCCAGATTCTCTTTGTATTGAACATAACACTTTGAAAAGTACTTGCACTGCACTCCAAGCCTGGTCATAAAAGGCACAGTAATCCCCATCTGGAATATGCTTTTTGAACTCAGGGCAGTTATTAACCTTTTCAATTTCATTATAAGTTATACATATATAATCAATATATAGGATAAAAGATTTTCTCAAACAAGTACTTATTTTGATCCTTGGAATCAGGTGACATATCAGTGGAGTGAAGACACTTGTACCAGCATGTACTCCAAACTATGGTAAGAAAGAGCTGAAAATGGCATTTGGCAGATGCCCTCTTACACCACCACTATCCTGATGTCCAAATGGGAGGGAGTCACCTGAACTCAGAAGGTGGAAGACAGAGCTTCTAGAAGCTAGGCCAGATATTTGGGCTCCCTGCAAGCTGAAATTTCAGAGTCATAACTGCAATATTGAATATCACATGTAAAATTTTGTAGGTATTTGTCATAACAGATGCTCAAATAGCTCACTGTTACAGTGTTCCTTGCTACTACATGTCCCTCTACATCCAGTCCAGATTCTAGAGTTCTAAATATTTATCCCATTTGTGTGGTATACATCCAACCTTTGGCATATCAGAGCATGCCATATAAGAAGGGTGTTAACATATGTCATTTTAGAACTTTAGCTTTGAACCCCTAGCAAGGCACTAAAGGACAAGTTTAAAGCCTGGGTAGGCTAAGTTAGTATAGCCTGAAATATTTAGCAAGTTCTGTTTCCAGTTCCTGGGGGCTGAACATCGTTATGAGATGGTAGGAGAGTGGGAGTACAAAAGTTCCCCTGAATCTCTAATCAGAGCTAAGCAGACGCAATACCTTGGAAATATATGGAAAAGTAGGGGAATGATAAAATAAGATGTATATGATGTTACCTCACCTCATCTCAACATATTCACAAGGTAGTTTGGAAACTAAAAAAGAAAGATAAGGGCTGGTGAGTGGGTATTCGTAGTACCACAGCAGTGATCCATTTGAACATCTTATTATAAGTAATTAATTCTTCAATTAGATCAGAGTTACAGCCACCCTTCCTGTGAAAAACTGAAAGGCTGCTATCCCAGCCAGATAGAATCTTGTAAATAATTATATGTGACTTGTAAATATTAATATAATCCACAGGCTGGTTTTACAAATGTAAAAGAGAATTATATGTTATGATATGTTGTACTGAGCTTCATAAATTTAACCACAGTGCACTCTGCTGCAAGAAAGCTGATAAGTCAAGCATTGGATAACTGATCTCAAACTCGGAGCCGTGATGTCTGGACCAGCAAATTCTTTCCATTGTTTTGAGACCAGAGTTAATTGCTAGATTTTACATGTAAAATGTCTTTTATTGCTGGGCTTCCTGACCAGGTGCAAGATCAAAGAACTATTAAACTCTGAGCTTCTGTTTGCCTGGGAAATTAAACCAGAGAAGTGTCAAGAATGATGTAAGCTAAACTGAGTCAGCAGTGATGTATTATCAATTTAAGACTTTCTCAGAGAGAGAGAATTAGAGCAGTTTGGATTTTGTCTGAACCCAAACACATCAACTCACCAGCTCTTTGCCTTGTAAGTAGGATATTTATTTAGAATACTCACTTCTCTTAGAAATAGATGGAAAATAGTATGTTTAGTCTAGCTGTTTTCTATATTTATGTCAGACTATTCTACAGTATAATTTTAAACATTTTTCTGTGATGTTTGATCTCGTGACTAGCACTGTGTTGAATTGAGATTTGTCTTGTGTTTTTATTTATTATTAAATATTTTAAACCTTTCAACTGTGCCTGTTTTGTGTAGAGATAATTTATTCTCTAGAGTGCTTGCATGTATTTAGTGATACTGTACTAAGCCACTCCAATAAGCCTGGCTGTTAGTCATGCTTACTAATCGGATAATAATAATATTGCACAGTAAAATTGGACACCCTTTGATAAGGGCCTTATTAGTAGCTGATATTAGTGGTTGGCAGCAGCAATTTCTACCTTATTGCCTGGGCAGAGAAGGGGGCATACCTGGAGAACATGTGCCAGCCTTCCCCAGGAGTGTCTGTGTGTTTGTATATATCTTGTATCTCAAAGTGTGTGTCAGCTACTTGGGCAGGGACACAAAGCACTGGTTGGACATAGAGGGTGCTGGAGGCTTTATCTTGACCACTAGGCTGAAACCTGTACCCTATAGCTGTGTCAGTGGGGAGTCTTATTGGCGATCTAGAGAGGGAGAAACCAGCACCGGACTGACTGTGATCTCTGTGTTCTCTTAAGGGAAATTGTACTTTACTGTGTGTGTACTTGTTATCCTTCCCAATATGCATGTCCCTCACTGGTGCTAGTGATGAGGATCCTTGCTTACTGGGCCAGTGCATGGGCAGCACATATTAATTGTTTGGCAATGGTGGGATCTCCACATCAAATATTAATTATTTGATAGTGGTGAGTTAGCCACATCATATACTAATTGGCTTGTAGTGGTGTGGATAGTGAATTCCTGTAGCTTGTGTACAGTGATCACTGAAGGTATTTTTGCACTCTAAATCAGCCACCACAGTAAATATTCAGAGTTCAGATCACAATTGTTTTATTTCTTTTGTTAGCTTAGTTAGTCAGGGAAAGCAGGCAAGCATGTCAGCAGAGGAGTATGGCAAGCTGACAAGGAGCCAGTTGGCTGAGATGTGCCAGGCTAAGGGACTGGTGCATGGAAATGTGACTAAAGCAGACATGATTGCAGCTTTGGTCACAGCTGCTTCAGAAAACAGCAATCAGGAGGATGATCAGACTGGCCGTGGAGGTGTACAACACTCAGAAAATGGACAGCTCAACCTTTCTGCAGAGGACTTAAAAATCCATCTGGAGCTAAAGAGACTTAAGTTGGATGCCAGGCATTTGGAAATAGAAGCATAAGAGAGACGAAGACATCTATAGGCTGAGGAAAATGAGAAACTGCTATGCCTGGAAGCTGAGGCGAAGGAGAGGCAGAGGCAGCATGAAAAGAAGATGCCGACTCTTCCCCAGAGTTATGGAAGTAATGGGGAAGGGAGTAACCGGCCCCCAGAAGCACAAAAGGTTAATAAATTTCTTCCGCAATCTACAGAGGGGGATAATTTTGATAGTTTCATTCATATGTTTGAGAGGGTATGTAAACAATATGATGTTGACCAAAGGCTCTGGGTGCAGTTCCTAACCCCCTTACTCCATGGTAAAGCTGTAACTGTGCTGTCCAGATTATCTGATTGTGAATATTTTGAGTATACTGCTGTTAAGAATTGTTTGTTGGAATTTTTTAAGCTAACATCTGAAACTTATAGGAAAACATTTTGTGAGGATAGACGCAAGGCAAATGAAAGTGTGTATGAATATGTTGTTGAACTGAGCACTTATTTTCATAGAAGAAGGGAGACCTATACCTAGCAGGCAGGGCATCACTGGGCAGGAAAGGGACACCCAGTGCTGCTCATGGGTCTAAAGGAACCCATGGTGGGCAGCCCAGACTGCCCCAACAGAATCTACCAGTAGCAGAGGAAGCCACTAGCCCAGGTACATGTCCAGAACCTAGGGTTAAATGTTTTGAATGCAACCAGTGGGCACATGTGGCATATAGATGTCCATGGAGGCAAGGTGGGGAACAAAAGGTGAGGGAGACAGTAAGTGGGAAAGACAAAATACCAACAGTAGGTTGTCTTGAGACAACAAGTGTACCAAACTACCATCCTGCAGATGTGATAGGGAAGGATTTTAATGAGGCAGTACCATGTGCTAATGCAGTTACATGCAGTCAGGCTTCAAGACAAGCATGTGGGTCTTGTAGCCTGGGGGATACCCAGACAGACCGCATACTTACAGCTAGGACTAGTGAGGTGGTTGCTTCAGGGAGGGGGCTACCCTGTAGCAGTGAGACTGAAGATGTGCTACAGCTGATTGTGGGTACTGATGTTCCCTTGGACAGAGTGACTGCAAAGTTAGAGGTGAGTAGTAGTACCCATGCTGACAGTGAAGCACTGCTGCCAGATGATACCAGACTTACTGTGGAAGGGGAGCTGGGAAGGGTTACAAAGAGAGAGGTGAGACAGGCTCAGCTCTCAGCCCTACAATACAAGGCCTGAGGCAGGTAGCTAGTGAGGCACGTGATTCTCAAGGGAAGGGGAAATCTGTATACTGGGACAAAGAGTTACTGTATAAAGAGTAGACCACTGAGGGAGGGCTAGAAGGTGAGAGAATACAGCAGTCGGTAGTGCCTAGAGCCTACTGTCTGGCACTTCTAGCCATAGCCCATGATATTCCCTTTGCAGGTCAAATAGGCATAAAATGTACAAAAAGACAAATTATGCAGAACTTCTATTGGCCTGGAATTTTCAGAGATGTAACAGGGCACTGCAGGATCTGTGAGCAGTGCCAAAAGGTAGGCAAGGCAGAAGACAAGGTGAGAGCTTCTTTGATCCCTTTGCCTGTGATTGAGGAGCCATTTCAGAGGGTAGCTATGGATATTGTGGGGCCTCTGATTACCCAAGTTCCACAGGGAAAAAGTATATCCTAGTGGCAATAGATTATGCTAAAAGATACCCTGAGGCAGTGGCTTTGTCCTCCATTGAGGCAGGAAAGGTGGCAAATGCTTTGTTAGAGATTTTCAGTAGGGTAGGTTTTCCAAAAGAAATACTGACTGACAGTGTTGCCAATTTCATGTCAGACCTGCTGGCTTGTCTGTGGAAGTACTGTGGGGTGAAGCACCTGAAGACCACCCCCTACCATCCCCAGACTAATAGTCTTATTGAGAGGTTAAACTCTACAATCAAGTCCATGTTACAGGCATTTGCAGAGCAGTTTAAGAGGAAGTGGGACAAATGTTTGCCCCATCTGTTTGCTTACAGAGAGGTTCCCCAAGAATCCACAGTTTTTTCACCCTTGGAGTTTCTGTATGGGCATAGGGTGAGAGGACTTCTAGATTTCATTTGAGATGAGTGGGAAGATGAGTGTAAATCTCACAAGGAATCTGTTGTGGCATATGTCCTAAACTTCAGGACAAGGGTCAGGGAACTCCTGGGCTTTGCCCAGGAGAACCTGTCGGAAGCCCAAACAGCAGAAAAAGGTCTGGTTGACAGGAGTGCTCGAGCTAGCTAGTATACTGTAGGGCAGCAGGTAATGGTTCTCATTCCTGTCAGACACAAGCTGCAAGCAGCCTGGGAGGGACCTTTCAAGGTGGTAAGCAAGGTAAGTGATGTTAAATACCTGGTAGAACTGCTAGGCAGGAGGCATGGGGCACAAATTGTACCATGTTAACATGATGAAACCTTATCATGATAGGGCGGTCCTTGTGCTGAGTATTTGCCATGGATTGCAGGAGGAGTCTGAGAGAGATCTGGTGACTGATCTCTTCAGTGAGGCTTGGACTGACACCTGAGTGGAAGGGGTAGCAATGTCCCAGCAGCTATTTCCTACCCAGATTCAAGAAATCTGAGCAGTGTTGCGGGTGTTTGGGGACATGTTCACTAAGAAACGAGGGTGCACCCACCTGGTGCAGTACCAGATGGATACAGGACCCCCAAAGACCTATTAGGCAGGCCCCTTATAGGGTGCCTGAGAGCATCAAGCAGACTCTGAGGGAGGAGATACAGGAAATGTTGGAACTAGGGGTAATTTAAGAGCCCAACAGTCTCTGAGTCTCCCCAGTGGTGCTGGTGCCAAAGAAGAATGGCAGCACCAGGTTTTGTGTGGCCTACAGGAAATTAAATAGTCACACAGAGCCAGATGCTTACTCCATGCCTAAGACAGATGAAGCTCTAGAGCAGCTGGGTGGGGCTAAGTACTTTACCACCACTGATCTAACCACGGGTTACTGGCAAGTGCCCTTGACTCCCAGTGCTAGAGAGAGGTCAGCCTTTGTGACTCTTTTTGTCTTGTATGAGTTCACAAAGATGCCCTTTGGGATGGAAAATGCCCCAGCGACTTTCCAGAGGCTGGTAGATCATATCCTAGCAGGAGGGTCTGCCCTTGCTTACCTAGATGATATTGCCATCTACAGCCCTTACTGGCAAGAACACCTTCAGCATGTCAGGGAGGTGCTGGGAAGACTACAGAGGGCAGGGTTGACCATTAAGCCCAACAAATATCAGCTGGGTATGCCAGAGGTCATCTACCTGGGACACAGAGTGGAGAGTGGTCAGATCGAGTCAGAACTTGCCAAAGTGGAAGCCATTCAGGCATGGCCTGCACCTGTTACCAAAAAACAATGAGGGCATTCCTAGGGACAGCAGGTTACTACAGAAATTCATCCCCAGTTATAGTACCATAGCTGTTACCCTCACAGACCTGACAAGGAGAAACAGGCCAGATAAGGTAGTGTGGACCACAGCATGTTAGCAGGCATTCCAGAAGTTTAAAGAAGCTTTGGGAGGACCCCCTCTGTTTGCCAGTCCAGATTACAGCAAATAATTTGTTGTGCAGGTGGATGCTTTGAACCATGGGGTGGGGGCTGTACTTAGCAAGACTTCTTCAGAGAGAGAGAAGAGCACCCAGTGGTTTATCTCAGTTGTAGGCTCCAACCCAGGGAGGAATGCTATGCAGTTGTAGAAAAGAAATGTCTAGCCATAGTGTGGGCACTGTAGAAACTTCAGCCTTATCTATATGGAAGGAAATTCAGTGTAGTTAACAGATCATAATCCCCTAACATGGTTACACTGAGCCAACCAGCTAAGTTTCTAAGATGGAGCCTAGGGTTGCAAGCATATATGTCAGTGCAGCACTGCAGTGGGATTAGCAATGCCAACACAGATTGGCTCTCAAGATAGGGAATGGGGTAAGGTATACTCAGATAGACCTAACCCTCTCAAGCAATGTTTATCAAGGGTCACTTAAAAAACTAGCTTGAGTTCTCAGGGAGGGGAGAAATGTGAAAAACTGAAGTTTCTAAGATGGAGCCTAGGGTTGCAAGCATATATGTCAGTGCAGCACTGCAGTGGGATTAGCAATGCCAACACAGATTGGCTCTCAAGATAGGGAATGGGGTAAGGTATACTCAGATAGACCTAACCCTCTCAAGCAATGTTTATCAAGGGTCACTTTAAAAACTAGCTTGAGTTCTCAGGGAGGGGAGAAATGTGAAAAACTGAAAAGTTGCCAGCCCAGCCAGATAGAATCTTGTAAATAATTATATGTGATTTTTAAATATTAATATAATCCACAGGCTGGTTTTACAAATGAAAAAGATAACTATATATTATGATTAAACTATTTGTTGTACTGAGCTTCAAAATGTAACCACAGTGCACTCTGTTGGAAGAACTGATAAGTCAAGCATTGTATGACTGTTTGACCTCAAACTTGGAGCCATGATGTCTGGACCAGCACATTCTTTCTATTTTTTTGAGACCAGAGTTAATTGCTAGATTTTACATGTATAATGTCTTTTATTGCTGTGGCTTCCTGACCAGGTGCAAGATCAAAGACCTGTTAAACTCTGAGTTTCTGTTAGCCTAGGAAATTAAACCAGAGAAGTGTCAAGAATGATATAATCTAAAATGAGTTAGCAGTGATGAATTACCAATTTAAGACTTTCTCAGAGAGAGAGAGAATTAGAGCATTTTGGATTTTGTCTGAACCCAAACACATCAACTCACCAGCTCTTTGCCTTGTAAGTAGGATATTTATTTAGAACAGTGACTACTCTTAGAAATAGATAGAAAATAGTAAGTTTAGTCTAGCTGTTTTCTATATTTCTGTCAGACTATTCTGCAGTATTATTTTAAGCATTTTCCTATGATGTCTGAACTCTTGACTAGCACTGTGTTGAATTGAGGAGATTTGTCTTGTGTTTTTATTATTTATTATTAAATATTTTAAACCTTTCAAATGTGCCTGTTTTGTGTAGAGGTAATCTAAGCTCTAGAGTGCTTGCATGTATTTAGTGATACTGTACTAAGCCACTCCAATAAGCCTGGCTGTTTGTCATACTAATTGGATAATAATAATATTGCACAGTAAAAGTGGACACCCTTTGGTAAGGGCCATATTAGTGGTTGGTGGTAGTGATTTCTACCTTATAGCCTGGGCAGAGAAGGGGGCATAGCCAGAGAACCTGTGCCAGCCTTCCCCAAGACTGTGTGTTTGTATATAACTCATATCTCCAAGTGTGTGTGTGTCAGCTACTTGTGCAGGGTCACGAAGCACTGGTTGGACAGAGTGGGTGCTGGAGGTTTTAGCTTGACCACTAAGCTGAGACCTGTACCCTATACCTGTGCCAGTGGGGAGTCTTATTGGGGATCTGTAGAGAAAGGGAAAAACCAGCCCCAGACTGACTGTAATCTATGTGTGCTCTTAAGGGAAATTGTACTTTACTGTGTGTGTACTTGTTATCCTTCCCAATGTGCATGTCCCTCACTAGTATTAGTAGTGAGGATTGAGGCTCCTTGATTACTGGGCCAGTGCATGGGTGTCACACTTCCTACTGGGATAATTCCCAGAACTGTATGAAATATGGATGTTGGAAAGGGAAGAAGGGGGATAGGGTTCTGCATGCAATATTGTTCTAGCAGTCTGCCTCACCATGGAATGGATGTCCACGTTTATAAGAGGCATGAATCAATGCCCAAGCAGAAGCCTCCAAAATTGAATGAATGTCATCTCCCTTTAAGAATGCAACAGTCATTACAATTCCCCTGGTACTGCAACTGATTGGGTCTACCATGGATTTTTCTTGGGATGAATAGCAAAACTAATAGCACAGGGAGCCATGTAAAAATTGTTTGGATAGTGGTAGATAGCATTAGAGCTGCATGCAAGCATTCAGTATATGAAGGATTCTTTCAGCCTTAGTTTGAGAGTGAAGTAAAGGGAAAAAGGCTTGCAGAGGAACTGTCTGCCTAAGGGTGCATTCTGCGACTACTTTTGGCGTGAAGTCTAGGTTGTTTCTAAGGCTCATTTTATTCTTATAAATTCTAGGAAAGGCTCATTGCACTCTAGTGTCTTCAATTTAGATACTCTCCTAGAAGGTATTATGGCCAACAGCAGAGCAGCTTTCCAGGTTAAAAATTTTATGGATGCATAAGTATTAAAATCAAATGGAGCCTGAGCAAGATTTTCTAGCAAAAAGTTCCATTTTTGGGCCTGCCCTTCTTTCCATGTGGTCTTGGATGTAGGACTCCCTTCAGGAATTGCTTTACTGGTCTCAAGACAGTCAGGTACAGATCTACAGAAAGACTGTTTGAAATAGCAGACAGGTGATCTTTGATAGATGTGTAGGACAAGCCTGCCTCAAAACTCATTGAGAGATTGGAGATCAGAGTAACACTGATTGCCTTTGACTCGTGTCCTCTGCTCTGGAAAGAAAAGTACTTCCACTCATCTAAGTAAGATCTCATACTGATTGTCTTATTTTCCTTCCTAGTAATGTTGGGCAAGCTCTTAGACTATTGGTGCCAGAAAGATATCAGAATGGAATCTTCAGTACAGTGCAGTGTCATAAGGCCATCATGTACTAACAATCCTTCAACTGAGTCATAAGGTCCACAAATTGCTAATAGCACTAGGTGCTTTCCTTTTGACATTTGCAGAATCAGGGAGAGTCAATTCTGACTAGGCAAAAATGGTGCTGTCAAGCCTCGCTTGCAGCTATTTCATCACTTACTTCATCACCCTGAGTACAATCTATGGAGAATGCATCAATTGTCCAAGTACTTTTACAACAGCCTCGAGTATACCTGCTTTAGTTGTCCATTGTCTTGTGATGCAAACAGGTCTATCTGGGGAAAATCCCACCTGAAAAGTAGCTGAAGAAAACCATCTCTGTTTAACATCAACACGTGTGGGTTTGAATATGCTTTATTGCTTCAGTACTGTATTCCCTTCTGAGAGTATGTAAATTGCCCTCCTCTATCTTGTGCAGTAAGGCCAGCTCCCAGCAGTCACTGCCAATCTTCAGAAGCAGTAGGGCCTGTTTATGTACCACAGAGTGGGAGGTTGGCTTAATGGTTAAGGTGCTTCCCTTACAGACACAAGGTGCAGGGTTTGATTCTCACTTGGGGTAATTGGCTAGACTCAAAATGGCCCAAAAGAGAAGTTATTCTAGTATGAATCTATGCACCTAATCCATCTATGAACATCACTGTGGTGCTGCTTGTTGCAATCTGCATGGTATGCTCTGTCCAAACTTAGCTGAACATTCTAAGTCCCTGTACTACACCTAACATTTCTTTGATACCGACACACTTTTTCTTTGGAAGAGCATCTCACCTCTCTTGCAGTTTCAGATTTTGCATGAATGTTTCCCATGTCTGAATCGTTCATAGGTGTGGACTACGCTACTGGCCCTGGGGCCTTTGCAAGCCTAGCCCATAGGATTACCCTGGCATCATGCTACCCAACCTTAGTTCCCAGTGCCTCTGTTAAGTAAAGCCACTGGCATGATTCCTGGGGTGAATTTTCTATTTCCCATCCACTCATCAATATTTCTCTTGAAGAGGGCCAGTGAGGGAATATGGGAAGTCTATTCCATAGCATAGGCAGTCTCTGGGTTATGAACCTGTACCTCCAGTATGTTCTATTGATTGTGGTAAAGAGGTTGAGGTTTCTGGAGCATGTGGTGTGGAGGGATTGGGATTTCTTTAGATGTAGCATTTCTAACAGAGCTGGGTCAGACATGGCTTTGTAAGTCAAGCAGAGATCGTCTCTAAGTAGGTGATATGAGACAGAGAATAGTTGGAGTTTTTTTAGTCTGTCCATATAGGACAAATGTTTAAGGCCTAGGATCCTCTTTGTGAGGTACTTTTGTGGCCTCTCCAGTTGTTGCATGTCTTTAGTTTGGTACATGCCAAATGGGGCATTGTACTCAATGACTGGCCTAATGAGGGAAAAGTAGAGTGTGATAATGACCTCCTTCTTCCTGGATGCAAAACCCGTAGTAATGAGATGAGCCACATAGAAGGACTTTCTGACCACAGTGACAATGTGGCGGTCAAAAGAGGGGTTGCTGTGAACCTGTGTTCCCAGATCTCTTACAGCACCTTCTGTGTTCAGTGGACTACCATTGATGTGGTAATTCATGGGAACTAGGTTTTTCCCAAAGGGGATGACGACACATTTTTGGCATTGAGCTTAAGGCCATGGTTCTGACACCAGTCGTTGGTCTCAGTGAGACCTTTCTGTAGGATGTCAACATCACTCGGGGAGTTAATAATAGCTCCCAAATTGCAATCGTCTGCGAACTTTGTCAGCCAGAGTCCCTTAGTGTTGGCCTGGACTTCAGAGAAGTAGATACCAAACAGGAGATAACCCAGGACCAAACCCTGTGGGACTCCACTCGTGACTGGTTGGCAGTCTGACTTGGAGTCAGCTACATTCACACTGTGGGCTCTATCTGTGAGTCAGTTTGCAACCCACCTAGTGATATAGGGGTTGATGCCTAGCTTAGTGAGTTTTTCTATGATTCCTGAATGGGGAATGGTATCAATGGCCTCGGCCAGATCAAGGTAGGCTTTATGAACCAACTTGCCTTCATCCACAGTTCTGGTGACTGACTCAAAGAAGTTGAGCAGGCATGATTTACCCCTTCACAAAACCAAACTGTGTGGGATCCAGAGTTTGGAGATGTCCTATATCCTTGTTTATTAGGTCCATGATGATGTGTTCCATAGCTTTGCATATCAGACTTGTCAGGCTAATGGGGAGATAGTTCCCAGGGTCTGTAGTTGCTCCTCCTTTGTGGAAAGGGATGACTGTAGCAGTGTGCCATTTGGTAGGGACAAAACCTGAGGTGAGGCTGTGATTGAACAGGGCACAAGGTGAGGTGCCAGTTCACTCTGTCATTCATGTTGAACACAGCCAGGGATATTGTCAGGTCCCATAGAAGCTGTAGTATTCTTGGCCTTGGACAGTGCTCTTTTAATCTGTGCAGCAGTAATACTGAGTGCCTTGCAATCTACTGGTATTGTGACTAGTCCCTTGGGGGGAGAGGGGTAAAGTTGGCACTGAATCTGTCGGCCAGTATATTGGCAATATCTGTTGGCTTGGTATAGGAGGTACCCTTGTGCAGTAGCTCAGAGCAAATCTGGGTATTGCCGTGGAGATTCTTTACATAACTATAGAAGGCCTTGTGCTTTGTCATTACTATCCACTGCAGTTCTGTTTTCATAGCTCGCTTTAGAGAATTTGATGAGGGATGTCAACTTTTTTTGTTTCCAGTCTTGGGACTTCACCTTATTCTGCATCAGTTTCCTCCATCTGTTGTAGAGTTTGTTTATGGCAGGGGACCACCAGATTGGCTTCCTTTTTTTGGAGGAGAGCGTCTTGGTTCTGTTGGGTAGGGCGAGATCCATGAATTTGTGTAGGTGTTCATACAGTGCATTGGTGAATGATTCAGTGATCATGCAACTGATCTCCATTTGCATGGGTGCTGTGAAGTTAGCCAACTCTGCTTTTAGGAGCTCAAAGTTAGTTTTGGAGAAGTTTTTCATGGTGGTTACCTTTGCGGGGGTGTGTGGATTTCCAAGGTAATTAGTTTGTGGTCGGATCTAACCAGGGAGGAGTTGACTACTGGTGTAGAGCAACGGTCGCCCATGTTAGTAATGACCAGGTCAAGGATGTTGCTACCTCTAGTGGGGGTAAGAATGAGCTGGTCCAAGGCACTGGAATTAATGAATTCCAGGAAATGTCAGGCAAGTGTATTGGTACATGAGTAGTTTTCCCAGTTAATGGAGGGGTAGTTGAAGTCACCCAGTATGAGTGTGTTAGGTTGGACCCTAATATTCTCCAGGGTGCTTAGGAACATGGACTGTGAGTCTTAGGACATGGTTGGGGACCTATATCAGGCTACGACCTGAATCGTTGTCTTACCCAATGTGATGGCCTAATTGGGTTTCTCCTGAGAAAAGATAAGCTCTGGACTAAGGCTGATTTGCTTGGCTCATAAAAGAAACACTCTGGCAATGCAAGGAAAGATTAAGATTCTCATTTCTAGAGGATGGGAGTTCTGAAACCTAATGCGTCTTGAGTACAACCATAACCTTATGTCGAATCTGTACTGGGGAATCATGAGGATGTTGGATGCCACAGCCCTGACACACACACATTTGCCGTGATCTGTTTCTGAGCTATTAACTAGAGGAAATATCCCAGCTTGAGTTAAAAGCATCAAGTCACTTCCACTATAGTTATTCATGTAAAAAATAAGAAGTTATGTGCCTACCATAATGTTCCATGTTAGTTGTCTTCTTCTTTCCTTCTTTCTTGCTGGTTGGGTTTGGAGCCGATCCTCGGCTCTGACTCGGCCATCTACTAAAGCTTGACAGCTATTTATTGGCTCAAGGCCTCCCCATATCCCACAATGCTTGGCACTAGATACCCAGATCTCGTTTGGCAGAGCTAACACCACAGAAAAATTTCAAGGACACCTGTCCAAACTACAAGGTTTACCTACAGTAGTAAAACAGAGGAAGGACGTAACCCAGATAAGAATTAGCCAGAAGAAGGCTGCCTCAAAACGGGACTCTTCTTGGTCTGTCCAGGCTAGGGGGATGGAGGGTGGGATGCAAGAAAGAAGGTGAGAAGAAGACAACTAATATGGAACGTTATGGTAGGTACATAACTTCTTAATGTTAAGTTGTCTATCTCGCCTTCATTCTTGCTGGTTGGGACAGTGTCCCTAGCACCTTAGTCCTGGGTGGCTCATCGGAACAGACTCTCGAGCACAGTGGAACCAAAATCGGCTCTACTCCTAGAGGCCATATCCAACTTATAATGTGAAATGAAAGTATGAGGAGTGGCCCATGTGGCTGCAGCACAAATAGATTCCATTGGTAGTCTTGCTTGAAAAGCTACCAAAGTAGCTAACGCTCTGGTGGAATGACCTTTAGGTTTAGTAGGGAGTTCTTTATGTCTCAGTTGATAAATCAAAGTAATAATAGAGGACAACCACCTGGATAAGGTTAGTTTAGAAACTGGCAGTCCCTGTTTGCCCTCAGCATAGAACAGGACGAGTTGGTCTGATTTTCTTGTTTGCTTAGTCCTATCCAAATAAAAATGTAATTGCCTATGAATGTCCAATTGGTGTAACTTTTGTTCAGCTTTGTCCGAATAGTTAGGAAAAAACACAGGTAGATCAATAGCCCGATTCAGGTTTGTTTCGGAAGGTATCTTGGGCAGAAACGAAGGATTAGTCCTGAGTGAAACTATATCCTTATGAAACACAAGGTAAGGAGGACGAATACAAAGGGCTTGAAGTTCCGAAACTCTCCTAGCTGAGGTGATGGCTACTAAAAAGAGAGTCTTCCAGGAGAGTAATTTTAAGGAACAGGAAGCTGCAGGTTCAAAAGGGGGAAGAATCAAGGAAGCTAATATCAAGTTTAAATCCCACGGAGGCGGGGTATCTCTGACCGAGAGCCTAAGCAAAATAATCCCTTTAAGAAAGGCCTTGCAAAGTTTGTGGGACATGATGCTGGTTTCTGACAGGCCAGCATGGAAATTTGCAATAGCAGCTAATTGGACTCTAATGGTGGCAGACGAAGAGCCAGCTTGAAAAAGTTCTGCTAAAAAATCTAGAACGTGATGGACAGGGGCTGTAAAGGGATCTATATTCCTAGCCTCTGCCCAGAAAGAGAAACATTTCCACTTACTAGCATATGTCTACCCGGTGGTAGATTTGTGTGAAGAAAGGATGATTTCACGCACTGGCTGAGAAATATGTGGAAGCCTGGCTAAGGTTGGAAGTGGAGCAACCAAGCCGTGAGGTTGAGAGACTGAAGGGATCGGTGCAGCCCGCCAGACTGATGGACCAAGAGGTCTGGCACTGGGTCCAGATTCCAAGGCTGCTCCAGCAGGTGACGATGCAGGAATGGGAACCAAATTTGTCGAGACCAGTAAGGGGCAATGAGGATCATCCTGGATCCCAATGCGGTCGCCTTCTGAATTAGCTTGGGAATTAGGGGAAAAGGTGGGAATGCATACAGAAGACCCTGGGGCCAATCGTGAACTAGAGCGTCTCTGGGGGAATGGCCGGGAAGAGAGTGAAGAAAATGTTGCACTTGCTGTTGAGAGGAGTTGTGAAAAGGTCGCAGCAAAGTTGACCCCATCTGCAGAAAATTTTGTCCGCTACTGACTGATTGAGAGACCACTCGTGAGGCATGAGAATAGTTCTGCTTAGCTTGTCCGCTATGACATTGGACTTCTTGGGGATGTGCGTTGCTATCAGAAACCGTTGAGAGGAGATCACCCACTGCCAGAGTCTGAGTGCTTCTCGACATAAGGGATAGGACTTGGTTCCGCCCTGCTTGTTAATGGACCACACTACAGACATATTGTCTGTTTGAATTGCAATAGTCCCGGTGGGTACAGAGTCCTGAAGAGCTTGCAATGCTAAAAGCACTGCTCTCATCTCCAAGACATTTATGTGCAGGTGATACTCTAGAGGTTGCCAAGTGCCCTGGACAGTCCTGCCCTGAAAATGCCCCCCCCCCACCCGATCAGGGAGGCATCCGTGGTCACTGTGGCAACAGGAGAAGAAAGAACAAATGGTCTGCCCTGGAGTACTAGAGGGGAGACCATCCACCAAGCCAGGTGGTCTTTGCATGATTGAGCGATTATCTTCTTGTGAGACCGGCAGTTGCTGAAAGGACCATTGGGTAAAAAGCATCCACTGAAGAATCCGCATGTGAAAATGAGCCAGGGGAACTAGTATGATTGCTGCTGCCATGAGACCCAATGTTTTTAGTAAAATCTGGCCTGAATCCTCTTGCACTGTAGTAAGACATGCACATGCTGGCGAATGTCTGACACTCTGTCTAGAGGAAGTTTTGTGGACAGATCTTTTGTATTTAATCTTGTGCCTATAAAGGTTATAGACTGACAAGGCAACAATGCAGATTTTTCGAAATTTATTGAGATACCTAGCTCGGAGCAAGTTTGTATGGTATAATCCCTGGCTCGCAGTAGCTGATGCCTGGTGGAAGCAGTAAGGAGCCAGTCATCTAGATATGGAAACACCTGGAATCCTCACCGTCTCAGGTGAGCCGTAACCACTGCCATGCATTTGGTGAACACCCTGGGGGCTGTGGCAAGACCAAAGGGCAGGGCTCTGAATTGATAGTGACTGGCTCCCAGCCGGAAGTGGAGAAACCTTCTGGAGTGCCTGTCCATTTTTATATGGTAGTACGCATCCTGAAGGCCTATGGAGCACATCCAATTGTCCTGACCCAAAAAGGGTAGAATGGACTGAAGCGTGACCATCCAGAACTTCGTTCTTTGAACAGATTTGTTTAACCTGCTGAGATCCAAAATGGGTCTCCAGTCCCCTGTCTTTTTTGGTACCAAAAAGAACTTGGAGTAAATTCTGGATTCTTGCTGGTCTGCTGGGACTGGCTGGATGGCCCTTTTTTCTAGCAGTTTTGAAATTTCTGGCACTGCTTGTTCCCTTAGACCGGGTGGAACATCTGGAAGGGACTTGGTTGTTTGTACAGGGGTGTGGACAAAGGGGATTTTGTAACCCTTGGATATGATGGACCGTACCCATTTGTCTTGTGTGAGGAGTTGCCAGGCTTCTGGGTACAGTGACAATCTTCCCCCAACTGCCTCCGAAGGTGGACAGTCGGGCAGCCCCTCAGGGGGGCTGAAAGGGTTTGTCAGAGAAAGATTCTCTGCTACCCTGATTTTGTGGACCCCCTCTGCCCCTTGGGCTGTGTCTATTGTTGTTCCCTCCCCTGCCACTGGAGGGAAACTCACCACGTGTGTCAGGCACGACTGCCCGGGGTTTCTGAAACCACATTTTCCCACTCTTCTGACCTTTAGGGTATGGTCTAGAGGGAGTAGAAAAACAGACTCCCACGGCAGAGAGAATCTTGCCTTCCTGCTCACACCTGGTAAGGGTATCCTTCACCTGTGGTCCAAACAGAGCCAAACCATTGAAGGGGGTATTGATGAAGGACGCCTTAAAGGGGTCAGCAAAGTTACATAACTGCATCCAGGCATGTCTTCTCAAAGCCACGCCTGTACCTGCGGCCCTACTCGCCCCATCGGCTGCATAAGAAATGAGCCGCATGGAGGAGTTGACGATTGAGTTAAGGGTCGCCAGCTGGGAGTTAATCTTATCTTGAGCCCCCACAGCTGATGGATCATGAAGGATATCATCCAATTCCTTGAGAAGATCCCTTTTAAGGTGGGTGAAGTGGCACAGATAATTCAGCGACCACATGGAAAAAGGCACTGAGGAAAACATCTGCTTCCCGTACCTGTCCATTGTCCTAGACTCTTTATTAGGTGGATGGACAGGCACCGAAGGGTCAGGCAATTCCTTCTTCATGGCTGCTGCCACCACCATGGCATCAACGGGGGCACCTTTTGTCAAAAATTGTTTGTTGGGTGGGGCTGTAATGAACTTAGTGGGCCTACGGGGAGTTGGTTCCACTGTGTCCGGGGCTGACCACGCCCTTCGAGCCACTACTTCATGAGTGGGCCAAAGGGTGGATACACCCAGGAGGTGGAAGGATGAGAACCAAACACATCCAGGTATACCGGACTCATCCTCGGAAGGGTTAAGGGCAGTCTAGGTTCCCCTCTGCTTAAGGATCTCTAGGATGTCTGAAAAGAGACATCCTCAGAGGGGGATCTTGGGGACCCTTCCGAATCCTCCAAGTCGGTATCAGACGTGACTGACTGGGGGGAGTCGACATGTTTCCTCTTACATTTTTTCTTCCGAGGGGGCTCCTCTGAAAGATCAACGGAGGCCTCAGAAGAGGAAGATACACCCAATGGGGTGACCTGGAGCATCTGTTCTCAATGCATGGGGTCAGGATGGTGGGCAGAGACCGATGCAGGCACCATGGGGAGAGGAGCCAAAGGGGCCGATTGAGGAGAGGAGCTGACTCAGGAGTCAGCATGCTCCTCATGACTTCGAAGGCACCCCTATCAGGCAGAGCAGAAGGTCCCCACTCCGAGGAGATGTGAACCCCCCCCCCGGCACAGAGAGGGACGGCTCCGAGCCAGATGTCGGGGCCGAGCTCACCTGCGCCAAAGCCCCGAGAGGGAGAACAGGGTTGGACAAGGGTCCGATGCCACTCACCCCCTCGGAGCTGACGAGAGAATCCCTGTGCCCAGATCCCTCCAAGGAAGGAACCAATGAAGAGATCGGAGCCGATGAAGGAGCCGAAAGGTGTGGTATCAGCTCCAACGTTTCCAAGATTCGAGCTCCAACCAGCTCCAGCTTCGAACGCAAAGGGGGAGTCGGAGGAGGAATTGCTGAAGACACCGGGACAGCCACAGTCTGTTGAGAAGGGTTGGTTAACATTTGGGCCAGGGCCTGCGATTTAAGGAGTCTACTGAACACCCTCTCCAAGTCATGATCAGATAGCCTGGAGGACCAAGAGGAGTGGGACCTATGGCTTCGTTCAGACTGAAGCAATGGTGACCTCGGAGCCGAATGAACCAATTCTAGGGAAGGGGACCTAGAACGTTTTCAGCCCAAAGATGGTTCCGACACTAAAGTCGGAGCCGATTGAGGTCTAGAGATGTCGGCTCCAGCCGGAACCGAAGAGGAGGAAGATGCTCCACCCAGCGACGGCTCCGAACTGGGAGCCGACGGTTTGGCGGGCTTTGAGGATTTCCCTGACTGAGGCTTTGCCAGGGATCCCTCTGGCTTAAGTAAGCCTCTCAAAATAAGCTTGTTCCTATGCTCCTGCAGGACTCTCGGGCTGAAGGTGTGACAGACCGAGCAGGAGTCCTGCAGGTGTAGGGAACTCAAGCAATACACACAAGAAGTGTGACCGTCTGTCAGAGACATCTTCTGACAGCACGAGTCACACTTCTTGAAGCCTGAAACTTTAGTATCCTTGGATATACTGGCAAGGGGATACTAAAGAGAGAAAAATTAAACTAGTGCTTAAACAAGGCACACAGAAACACTCACACACCCGCACTAGTTAAGCTAACAATAATAACTACAAAAAACTATCACCACACTTAATAAAAACAACTATCCTTAATAAAAATATACAAATACTATAAGGCTAAACACTACTCCTATTAAGTGCCAAAGGGGTGGGGTTAGCCACTAAAGAGAAGAAACAAGGGGGGGGGGGGAGAAACTCTCTAACAAAAAATGAGTTTCCTAGGTGGGATAAACTAGGAGATACACAGTCTAACTACACTAAAAGGGAAGACTATCTAAATATACTAAAAATACAAAAAAAAGGAATAATACAACCTGAGCCAGTAAAATCGCAACCTCGTAGCTGAAGTGGCAAACGAGATCTAGGTATCTAGCACAGAGCATTGTGGGATATGGGAAGATCTCGAGCTTTAGTAGATGGCCAAGTCGGAGCCGAGGATCGGCTCCGAACCCAACCAGCAAGAATGAAGGCGAGAAAGACAACTTAACATCAAAGTCTTCCCAATGTTTTGGGGGGCAAAACTCTTGCAGACAACAGATTTTGATGTCAAGATAAAAGGCAGAATACACAGTCTGTACAGGGAATTTAACACAGTCACATTTCCATTTATTAAATATAAATAACTAAAATAGCAGAACAGTACTAAATCATGTGTACCTACTATAATAATATGGAATAAGAAAGGCTCCCAAATGGGGTACTTATCTACTTTAGAGCTCAGGAGCTATCCAATCACATTGAGTAACAGACCAACTTGATATGTCATTGACAATAAAGTGGGCGCCTGTTTTCATGAACTGTAGCAAAAAAGTTTACAAATGGCATAGGTGGATGTTCTTCTTATACTGACATGCTCAGCTGTACTTGACTCCGTGCATATGCCATACAAAGGGGGAATGGTCCTGACCTCTATAAACTGGACTGGATATATGGGAACACCTAGTGGCCAAGTCCCAGAAGTAAGGACTACTGCAACAGTGATCTTCTACAAAAATCATATTTTCCTTTCTACTGGAGAAACAGACTAAAAAGAGGGACAAGAACTAGTGAGGCAGATGTGCAAAGGCTGCAAAGCCTGTAAGTGCAGGAATTTTAAAAAAAATTGAAGGAGCCACACCTGTGTTCCTTGAATATTTGCTCAGCATAATATGACCCTTAGAGAAGGATGCATCAGTTCCTAGGAGGAAAGTATTCTATGCAGGACTGGAACCCTCTATGGATGGTTGGAAACTGCATCCTGCTGTGGCACAATTACAGAAACCAAATAGGTCTAGCTCAACTAACACTGCTGTTACCTGCATCCAAAAGTGTTAACAAGAGAAAACTCTTAGGAGGTAGGCATTCAGACCAGGGCAAGCAAGCTCATACCTCACTACAAATAGTACCATCTCTGTGCTGGAGACCTCTGGTTTTTAAACTCTTCAACTATCAGCCTTCTAGGTTTTCACTTCTCTTTTTCTCCCCCTGGGAGATTTTTCTTTTGACCATCGCTCATGATGCACTCATCGTGTGCGCATAAGTTGCAATTGATGGCATTCTAAAAGAGGTACTACAAGGTTTAATCTTTTGGGGATAGCAGTTTGACACAAGTGCACCTGCTCATGACATCCCCTGGACCACCAAAATGTCAAAAGTAAAAATATTATAAATGGTTCATGAGTAAAAATCTATAACTAGGATACCTAACACATTATAAGTAGAAGGAGGAGATATACTCTCAAACAAATGCCTGTGTGCTTCTTGTTGCAATAAAGATTTGAATGTGGTGTAGGCTGCTCTCTCCATTTAAAAACAAGCATGAAGCTGACAACAGTGTGGGGAGAAAAGCTTCTATGGGAACAGCAAAGTGCTCCAAGAATCTGTCCAGAAGTACAGAGAAATTAGCTTAGAGGATTAAAGCTACAAGCTACTTAAGAGCTTCACCATGTAGCCCTTGTTAGAGTACCCCAGTCTCTCTTCATCTACTATGGAAATCTCAGCAATCCACTTCACCATTTAGTACTCTCAGGTCACCCATGAAAGAGAAAATTGTGGTTAGTAGGTTACAATAATAAATGACACTTTAAACTGTTGCTCTTACTGAAGTCACCAAATAAAAGGTGCAGTCTTTTGAATTGTTTGGGCTTCTCCTGTGGTGGACAGACATTAGCTGGCAGTGTAATGCACTGACAGACATATAGCCTAGGACAGACACAAACTAAGATGAAAGGAAGGACAGCAACATAAGAAATGTGATGCTTGAGTGGATTATTGCTGAAGTGAGACAGTTGAAAGATTATATTCAGATCAGATGTATGAAACATACACAAGGCCTACCCTGAACAGCTCAGGTGCTGTGGAAGCAAGACTAAAGTTATGAAAGGGTCAATTCTTCTTTTGTCATCAGAATGATAAGCTTTTCCATTTAGCTGTATAATATTCTCTGGCAGCAGGCTTCCCAGCTTCCCTCAGAACACCCCCCTCTGAACTTCTGCTTAAAAGGAAACAAAGTCACATCACCCATGTGGTGACCTATATAGTCCTTAAGTTTTGCTTAAAATGTCTAATTGTGAAAGGCTTTGCACTGGACCATTTTAAGAGATGGTAGAACTGATGCTGCTTGTGCCAAAAGGATTCTATCATTATCTCTTTTGGCTCTTCCTTCTTTGCTTTCGGATTCACCCTGGGGAGCAAGAGAATCAGACAGGATGCATAGTGAAACAAATCTGTCCAACTGATGGAGACAATTTCAACTGCTCAGCGGCTTTGTTGCTCTAGAGTACAATTTTCAAAGTTGCCTTTCACACAGAAGTGAAAAGGTCCATCTTTGGTACACTCCATCTGTGGGTCATTTGCTGGAACACATCCTTATCCAAGTGTCTACGTGCTGGATGCATCTCTCATCTCTTCATACAGGCTGCCACATAGTTTTCTTGGTACAGGAAGCAGACTGCCATTAAATTCATATATGACTGAAGCAGTATTTACGAAGCAATTATGGCCAGCTTTCATAGTGAATCTTAATCCAATCTCTCTGTATTTATGTCATTATGTTTTCCATAAATACCTGGAATACTCCCTAATTAAAGACTGGTGCTTGGACCACTGGCAATATCTCTTGTGCTATTGTGCATCTTTCAGTGTAGTGCAATTTGACCTAGACCTGGAGTAGACTCCCTACGCCATTTTGAGGTCATCTGTGGTCAGAATTGGGTATTCTGGGTTCTGTCTTAATGGAATTCCTTATTTTGCTAAATTTGCTTTATCCACTGTTACAGTTCTGGGCTTTAGAAATAAGGTACCTGCTAACATAAAACCGAATTAAGCAACTAATAATACACACACAGTATTCTATCATGTGGCCAGAACACCGCTCATGCTTGAAGAATCATGGCCTTATATATTTCTTATTTACACATTATTAAATTAAAATACGCTCATCACTTAGTCACCTGCAAGGATGTAAGTTAGTTTCTGTATTTTGTTCAAATTCCAGTCCAGAAGGACAGCTTCAAAGTCAATTTTGGCTGATGTGTACATTGAGGGGTTTGATGTTTACTGTAAGCAAAAGTGTTTTGCATACTGCAAACAAAAGAATATTGAAATGCTTCTTTAATGTTAACTTAAGACAGAGGTGTCTCGTGTATGGTAAGTAAAAGAAGCAAGCATTGCATGTTTAACCTAAAACAGTTTCTCCTGTTGCAAAATATGACCACTGAGCTCCAAGATGGAGAGATATGTATAATTGCCTATGCAATATGACCAGGTCATCTTAATGTCACATTTTAATTTACAGAAATGCAAATCCTACTTTATTACATGAATATATCCTTTCTATTTCTCTGCCTAATTTGGTAAATTAAAAGTTGAAATATGGATAATTAAATCATCACAACAGATCTGTATATAACCACAGGATCCTGTTGACAAGAGGAATATTAAGGTGAACCATTCACAGACATTTATATTTCTATGTCAAACCCATTTAGCATTCAGAATGGCTGAAAGATAAATTCAGAATTTTGCTCCCAAGTATTTAAAATGTATGCATTATTTTCAGCTGTTTCTTCTATATTACACACACATTTATTTTTACTTTTCACTGCAAGAGCACAATTGAAAATCAATTCAAAGCAATCCTAGTCTTCAACAAGTAAAAGCAGATAAAACAGAATACATCTACCAATGCAAGAATGAACAAGAAATCAAATATGTTGTCATGGCTCGCAGACTGCATAAACAGATGATATATAATGTAGAATGTAAGAAGAGTAATGCCAAAGGTTTCAAATAAAAGACAAGTAATATAATTTGATGTACTGATACTGAAGTCTTAAACAGGCATATACTAAGCTTACTGCCTTGGTCTTAATACTCAAGTACTCATGCCATGTAGTCATACCGATTTGCTAAGCTTCAGTTAATGTAAAAAAATGGAAAAGTCTACTTGGGTGCAGTTTTGAAAGAGGATAGATAACAGAGAGGCTACCACTGCACCCATCTAAAATAAAGGGAGACTATGTATATCAGTCTGGGCACTACCAACTCCAAATAGCCAAAATTTAACCTCTAATCGAGGAGGCAAGGGAGTAGACAATGCCCAGGTAATCCTCATCTATGATGATATCTCACAGTTCTCTAGCTCTAAGAGAACACCACAGTAGTGTAAATAATTTGCCACTTCTTGCCCACAATGCCAACAATTAGTGGTTTTCATCTGGCACCTATTACATACACCTATTTAACAAAGGTTAAATGTCAAATGTAGAGCAGTTTCATATACATAAACCTGGTTAACTGAAGACATCGCTTATCATTGGCCTGAAGGAGGCATTCTTCCCATTCATTCGTGGATAAGAGTGTGTCCAACATGGAGTTCTATTTATGTAAATTGTCTAATATTATGACCTTGTGGCCTCCCATAAAAAGAGCAAACTTTGAGGGAGGTAATGTTTCCAGAGCTGAGTATTCTGATACCATTCCCTGACATTCACTTCATAGCAGGATTCAACTTTAATAATTGTTGAGGAAATGCTGGATCATAGCTTTAGGTTATTACCGCCATCTGGCTGATAATGTGGGATAGGGCTTCTTTATATCCTCCCAGGTTGCTAAAGCACTAGATGAATAATCCTTGATGTCAGAAACATAATGAATACCTGCTGTGATCCAATTTGGCCACACAATGGTTTTGCCTCCACTGCAATTAGGGAACTACTCCAAATAAAGGAGAACAGGGGGTCAACCCTGGCTGCAGTTGTTTGGGAGTTCTAAGAAAAGAAATATCAACTCATATGTACAGCCCCCCGGATCACATAATTTGTTCGCCAATGTAGGTAGACTCATTGAGACCTGCAGCACTCTTAAATAAGATTCTGACTGGAACCAAATGGGTTTATTAGTACATTTGGCTTGGACACAACTTTCCCTCAAAGTAACTGTAGCATGGCTGAGTAAATGTGAATTTCCAGATCCGCCCTTACTCATTGGTATAAACATCATTTTCTTGCTGACTCTAGGCTTCTGTTGATCCCATTTAAAGTCTGCTATCAATTTCAAAAGGGACATCCTTATCTAGTGCCTCTAGATAGTGAGACTGGTTTTATTAGTATTCCATTTGAGAAGATCTGGTCTGAGAGATTCCAAAATAATTGCACCCACTCTATAAAAGAAGTAGGGAAATTGTAATACTTCATCACATTCCAGATAGTTTCCTAGGCTAGCAAATTGAAAGCCTTGCTAAAATCGAGCAGGACGGGTCCAGCCCCAGTGTTTAATATGCATAATTCTCTATATGTTCAAAAGGGTCCTAATCAAATTCAGCCTTTCTTTAATGAGCCACAGATGGTTCTCTGGAATTATTTGTGGAATAATTGTTTCCAGCTTTGTCGACATAATTTTAGCATAAATATTAAGCTGTAGTAGCAAAATAGGCTGTTTTCTGGGCTCAAAACATCCCTTTGAGGCTTAAGAAGCATCATTGCTTTGGCTCTAGTAGTATGAGATGGGAAGCTTTTTTTTTTTTTTTTTTTTGTATAAGCAGCATGGGTAAAACGAGTAAGTAAATGTGAGCTAAGCAGATCTTTAAAGGAGTTATAAAAGTCTGTGGTTAGCCAATGTAACACCAGTGCTTTCCCACTGGCCATTTTCTCTATTGCCTTTTCCACTTCCTCAGTAGAAAGTGGTAATTGAAGGTTTGCTACAAGTTCTTCTGGGATATTAAGGGGTGGAAGTAGTTTTAAAAGCCCTATTTCTATTTTATTGGATTAATCATCTTTATTGATAATCTGTGCATATTCTTGCACTAACATTTTGTTAATTGCAAGAGTTCCAAGCGTATTATTCCATCTTGATCTTTTAATGCGGGTATCTGAGATATCTTAATCATGTCTTTACATTTCCATGCTAGTAACTTGGGGGGGGGGAAGAAAAATCTGTAACCCAACTCAGCAACCTGCATTGTTCTGTCTTCATGTTCCCATTTGAATTTTCCATTGTAGCAATTTATTTTTACATCCACCATCTTTGTAGTCCCTTTACATGCTTTGCAATTGTCAGGTAAAGGCTGCTTCTTTACCTTCCTGAGTTAAACGTTTAACTGATCTAATTTTCCTCAAGAATTTGTGACTACCTGTCTAGTAGTTGCATGTTGCCTTAATACATTATAGTCTCATTTATCATGAAATTATTTTTTTTTTAAACTAGAATCAGAGTATTGAGAGGAAGAGCTGTCAATTTTGCGTCCTCCTCCATGAGCAATCATGTGCGTACTCCATTAAGTGTGCTGTTTTGCAAGCTATGTACCTGTTCTTTGGGCAGTAATTTAGACAGTTGTAGATTTATTATAACCTGAAAAGGTTACACCCTCAACCTGCTGTATCAATCAGTTGTTTTTCTTGTATGCAGTTTTATGGATAATTTGGATAAAATCACATCAGCATCAACATGCATCCACCCACATCCCCTTTTTCACATTTTTGCATATGGGGTCAGGTTGTCACTTCAACAGTGACAATCATCTAGCTATTATTTGTTTAAATTTTTTTTGTTTAACATACCAAATAATGCTGCTTTAATAATGTCATTATATTAAATCTATGCATATAAAAATGTCCATCTGTATGAACTGGGTGACCAGACTTGTAAAACATGAAAAATATTCAAACAGCAGCAGCACTGATGTAAGGCATAAAACAGCTTTTATTTTATTCAATTTATTGTGTAAAATTACTATACAGTCTGGTCATACCTCTCAATGTCTTACAGCAAGAAATCTGAACAAAGCTATAAATGAAAGTGGGACAAATGCCCAAAAATAGGGACAATTTTTAAATATTGCTTTTACAAACTTAGACAGTTGATAGAACAACAGGTATTGCATTCACATTAATTTTCTGAAGGATATGAAGTCTGAAACTCAAATGTCTGTCATTATTCTTGAACTTCAATCTTTAATGATCTACCACTAATTTTCCAGAAAACCACAATTTTATGAAAAACGAACCAAAACTATGAGGCCAGAATCTGGACATTCTGCGAAAATCTGTGCAGTTGAGAGGTATGATGTCTGGTTTATAGGCTGTATAAAATCTCAGAAATGTTATTTCTAAGATATATTTTCAGAACAGACTTTTACGTGGTGTGTTATCCATTTTACTATATTTATTTAAAAGCTTATTTTATATTAAAAAGCCTGCCTGAAAGTCAAAACAATAATGTCCATCAACAGGAAAAAATGCAAAGTCATCAGGAAAGTCATCATAAACAAGAACAACACCCACAATCTGGACCTTAACTTATTGGCTGATGGGTGTTATGTTTGTTAACTAAACATGTATGAAAACTGATTTTCTGTAGCTTAATTGTCAATTACCTGAGCCTCATTCAATCTGTCATTAGTCTGCTATGTATTAATACAAGTGACCCTCTGGCGACTCACTTGTTTAATATTTGTATGTATGCAATATTCATTTCATAGTTCTCCTGTACAGGGTAGTTCTCTCTAGTTTCCTTTTACATCCGCCATTATACAGTTCTTGCTTGATGCAATGGACAGAATGGGAATCAACCCCTGCAGGGATTGGCTGTATCGGTACTCCAGGCATTCTTCAGACAGCGCTACAGTTTTCTCATTTTCAGCTTTGCTAGCAGTACCATTAAATCATAGATGTCATACACCCTACAGTCCTCATAAATTCACTTATTGTAATGGACTTCCGAAAGATCTCCAGAAAGGAGCTTGCCAGGGATTCCATCCTTTAGGCAACAAGAAAAAACTCAGGCTGCTGGAGTACAAGTGGTGGTGATTTAGTCAGGCTAATACAGAGTTACAAGGTTTGAAAATAAATTACTGTAAACTGTGATTTGCTGAAATGGCCTATAAATGAATTTTGATAGAGGAATATGAAAGGCCATAGGATAGCAACTCACACAAATAATGCTAAATCAGAGTATACCTAGCCCTGAATATGTTATTGCAATATATCACTGAAGCCATGCAATTTGTGGACATCCTGGTAGAAGGAGATAAACCAAACAGCAAGGGCACTCTTGTAGAGGGTACCTCCTTGCCTTGAATTTGTAAATGGGATTCTGTAGACTGGCATTACTAAGAGTCAGGGTTACCTTCAAACCATGTGGAGACAGAAGCAGTAAGATGTTCTTGCAGAGTTAGCATTTTGAATGTTTGCATCTTTAGGAATATAATTTAATCTTGAAAGGTCAAAAATGGACATCCAGAGGCCATCCCTTTCTGGGTACCATTTCCTTGTTCCTAGTATGGCACTAGTTCTACCACCCCTGAAGTACAAATTATTCTATAAAATGATGTACTAGATACTTCTGTTCTCCTGGCACTGGTAGAATTTACTTAAATTTTGGTCTTGACTAGAAATTTATACTGAAACACTGAGTCATTAATTGCAGGACCATTTGTTATTACCAATAATAGTTTCCAAATTTATGGTAAAAATTATGCCAGCTGGCCACCAATCTTCCACTATGGAGGATGAAATAACTATTTTACAGATAAAATTATCTTCCCCTTCTCCTCCAGTCCTTTAAACCCTTTGGCTACAATGGATAAAGTAGCAGATTCTTGGCTAATGGAGCATTAAGGAGTTGCACTTCAACATCTTCCATCAGACACTAAATCTTTAGCTAGGCATGTCTTCTGATAACAGACTCATTACCCGTGCCCTGGATGCTGCAACCACGGCATCTCTGCCACACTTAATGGCATGCTCTCCAACCTGAGTAACCAGCTGGGATCAGTTCTAGGAATTTAACCTAAGCAAAGCATCAGGCAACTACTCTAATTTTGTCCTCCACTCAATAAAGAGTTCACCTTGATATTTAATCACGTGAGTCAGAGTTCATTGCCTTGACAGTCAGGTAGCAGTCATGAACACTCATGTTCAAAAGTGGTAAACAATCTTAGTCTCCCAGTTAGTCATCGAAAATGACACCGGTGCCGAAACCAGTCTAGATTACCTTTCTGGATCCAGAGTCAACACGGATGGATAAGGTAAAGGGTTCTTATACAAACATTCATGAGAATTCTAAACCATGTATAAGTAAGTCAAGGATTTTTTGGGGCAGGGGTTTGGGAGCCCGGTTCCAGACAGACAGCAAGGAAGTCATTCTACTAAGCCCCTAAGACCAAAGGGATAGTCACTGGCTCAGGACCACCAAACCCAGGGGAACAATCTAAAGCTTCTAAACATCCAAGATATTGCTTACTTTCACATCTGAAAGGAACCTTCAATTACAAGGTATTTTCAAATGAGATATTCTCTTGTTGGAGATGCAGGAAAATCATGAGATCTTTACTGGCAATGACAATCTCAAGATGGGATATTATCTGTGAAGCATAAACAAGATCGTCCTCCTCAAAGTCTGACGAATCTGAGTCTGTCTGGGGAAGAGAGCTTCCTCTTTCTTTTAATGAAGGGGACTCATCATACTGCATGGTACAGACTATAGATAAACTGCAAAAAGCCCTGGGCCAGACTGAACCAATCCTAGAACTGAGCCTTTGGGGGGGTGTACGAGTCCATATGTTGTCTGAGGTACATGCAACAGCAAGGAGCTCAAGTCAGATATATGTTGGATGAGTGAGCCCTCCATTTGGTATGCTGCTTCAGAAACCTTGGTCCATGGAAGGGAGTTCCTGATGATCATTTTATGATCACATCCATTCTTGTAGACAAGGACTAAAGAGGTTCTGTCCTTCCTTTCAAAAACAATAAAATGGATGTTAAAAAAACATTTGCACAAAAACCTCCAGACTACAACATCCTTTGGGAGGCCTTCGGTTCAGGAAGACATGTCAAGAACTGAAAGCATGATGGCCTCAATAGACTGCATAGCCAGTAGTACTAAATGATACTGGGGAATGCAAAAGCATGTCTCCAGGCTTGGCACCCTTCAGCCAAGAAGGAACTTTGGGGGGGGGGGGAGTTAAAAACTATCCCTTTCACTTTTTACCCTTCACTCTTAGAATGTCTATGTTCTCTTTCTAAACTGCACATGTGTGATTGATGAGATGATGGAAGACATGGCAGCTGTACAGGCCAATACCTCATCTCTAGAAACTCTCAAGGGTAGCAAATCCAGTCTCCATATTTTTTTTTACTAAAGCCCTGGCAAATACTAGAGTTAGGGATGTCATGCTCAAGTCCTGGATGAAAGACTTACTGCAGTTCTTCATATATCATCTTCCTAAGGCATGAGGATTGCTAGCCCATTCTGAAGTAAATATACCTTAAGATCATCATCTGACCTCACCATTTCAACAATATTTATCTTACTTTGTTCATAGGATCATAGGAAGTCACTAGGCTAATGGCCCAAGGGCCCTTACGAGTTTAGCCAAATGTTACCCTTGGTACCATGATCAGCACCTATTCCCATGTCCAAGAGGGGCACAGGTGGAACCCCCATGGTGAATTTACAGTTACCCATCTAATCATCCAGATTGTGTTTTAAGAGGGCCAATGAGGTGCTCTGTTTGATGTGAAGTGGGAGTCTGTTCCAAAGGTGTGGTAACCTCTGGGAGACAAAACTGTCCATCCAGCAGGTTTGATTGGTGTCACATACCAGGTTTAGGTCTTTAGAGTGAGTAACCTGTGTGCCATTTGACTTGCCAATGTGCAGTATTTCCAATAACGTGGGGTCAAAGATCACCTTATATGCAAGGCAAAGATCACCTCTGAGTAGTTTGTATGAAACAGAATAAAGTGACAATGATTTCAGCTGATCCACATAGGATAACTGCTGAAGACCTTGAATTTTCTTTGTGAGGAACCTTTGTGGTCTCTCCAATTTCTGCAGGTGCTTTGAAAGGTACATGCCAAAAGGGGAGTTGTATTCAATTCTTGACCTAATGAGTAAACAGTACAGGGAGGTGATAACTTCACTTTTTCTTGAGGCAATGCCCTTACTTATGAGGTGAGCCATACAGAATGCCCTTCTTACCACTCTGGAAATATGGTGATCAAAGCAAGATTGCTGTCAACCTGCGTGCCAGATCTTTCACCACTGAGTGCGTACTTGGGTATTGCCACTGATGTGGTAATTTGCAGGAACATCGCTGTTACTGAAAGGGATGATAATGTATTTTTTTGCATTGAGTTTAAGGTCATGACTTTGGCACCAATCATTTGCTTGAGTAAGACCTTCATGAAGGATGTTGACATTTATTTATTTTACATTTGTTAACCGGGAAAGTCCAACTGGATACATATCCATTTTCAGTGGAGGCCGAGGGAGAAAAGCTCCAAGCAGATACACATTTAAAATGCAGTATACATTAACATTTAGCAATTAACAAAATCAAAAGAAAAATACACACAGGTTACATATTTAAGAGAATGGTCTGAGTAAGGTAATATTTACAGAGATATTAAGCAATTTAACAAAAATAAAAAGACAACTACAAATAGGTTCCATAATGAAAAAGGTTCAAAGTAAGGTTATATTTAGATAAGAGAAAGTCAACAACATGGGAGGTGGAGGGAAACTATAAAGGCAGAAGAAAAAAAAAATAAACATGTAAGAGAAATGAGGGTATAAGAAGAGGAAACAGGTAAAGGAAGATCATTTATAAAGAAAGAAAGGAAGAATGAGATAAGAGAAGGGCAGGTTAGGTAGAAAGCAGCAGAGGCTGAGAATGGAGGTTACAGTTCTGATAATGGAAACAAGAGGTAATATAAAGGGATAGACAAAATTAATTGAAGGATGGTACGGAGAGAGAAAAGATAGATAAGATGGTTTAATAGATTATATGAGTAATGTCGGGTTAGACTGGGACTAGCTAAGACTGAGACAAGCATTAGTTGAAACTCAAGTCAGTGAAGTAACTCAGACTGAATAATTTGAGTTTTAGTCAGGGTTTAGACAAGGGCATAGCTAGTTACTGTACATGTGCGTCTTTAGTGATATTTTGAAGTGAGGCAAGGAGCAATTTGTGGTTAGTTCACCAGGAAGGGAGTTCCATATTTTACCAGCAGTGTTAGAGAATAAGGAATCTCCGGCAGAGTCGTTGGCTTTGGTAGGTTGTACTAGCATTCTGCTGGAAGAGCGAAGGGATGCTAGGTTGCAATATGGGGTAATGAGATTAGCTAGACTGGGGGTGAGGGAAGGTTGGTGGAGGATTTTATGAGTTACTATGAGTTGGTTATAATAGATCTGGTTGGGCAGCTCTAGCCAACCTAATTTTTGAAGATTGTGGCAGTGGTGAGTTCTGTATTCTGAGCCTGTGACAAATCTCGCTATATTGTTGTAACATTTAGTGATTTTGTTGAGATTTGATTTGGATAAGTTAGTGAGGATGGGTGATGCATAGAGAAGGGATGACAGAAGATGTGTGCGAGCTATGGCTGTTCTGGCAGTTGGGGTTAGAGATTTCTTAATCCTATACATGGAGCCTATTTTTTTGTTTACTGTTTTTATAGTTTTGTCTATATGGGCATTGTAGTTTAGATTATCAATGATTATACCTAGCAGTTTAGTAGTTGGTTCTGGAGAAATGATGGTGCCACTCTGAGAAGAGACTGAAAATGTTGGTGGTGTTACCTTATGTGTGGGGGAGAATAATAGAAGTTTGGTTTTGTTTGGGTTTAATAAGAGCTGATAATTATTAAGCCAGTTCCCTACTTTGTTGAAGGTTGTTTGGGATAGGGATTGTAATTCTGTAGGAGTTGTGGCAGAGCAGATTAGCGTGGAGTTGTCTGCGTACTGTATAGTAGTAGCATGGGGGATAGCTTTGGGCAGGTCGTTTATGAAAATAGAGACATCATTTGGAGATTATATTACCGCACCCAGTTTGCAGTCATCAGCAAACTTTGTCAGCCACAGTTCCTTGGTTTTAGCTTATACTTCAGAGAAATAGATTCCAAACAGGTCCCAGGACCGATCCCTGTGAAACATCACTGGTAACGGGTCTGCTATTGAGGTGGATTCGACTATTTTGATTGTATGGATTCTACCAGAGAGCCAGTTCGCAACCCACCTTATGATAAAAGGGTTGATGTCTAGCTGGGAGAGTTTGCCAATGATGCTTGAGTGAGAGATAGTGTCAAATGCCTTGGCCAGGCCTAGGCAGGCTGTATGCACAGATGTCCCTTCATCCAGGGCCCTGGACAGTGGCTGTCGAAGAAGTCCATCAAGTTTAACAAGCATGATTGCCCCTTGACAAATTCAAACGGGGTAGGATCTAGTGTTTAGAGACTACCTATATCTTTGTTGATAAGGTCCATGACCTCAAGGTTGTTTTGGGTTGGTATTTTTACATCGCAAATTTTGTACTTGTGACACTGCCTAAAAAAGGCACTATGGTGGTGGCAAGAGTCTTAGCCAGTAGCAGAAATCCCAAGGGTGACAGATGAAGACCATCTCTGGCAAAGCATCGAGGTCTGTTGATCATGTCATCCCAGGCTGAAAGATACTGGATCCCCTTAGAATGACACCAAAAACTAAGCCAATTATTGAGGTCAATCATTTTCTGTTTGTATTGAGGCATCATTCTAGATGAAGGTAAAATGGTGCTTACGGCTAAGGGCATACCTGCCTGAGACACACAGTATGAGAGCTCAGTCATCTCTTTTCTTATAGTCCAGAGAGGTACGTCTCAAGTCGTTCACACCAACATGGACTATGACAGAGTCATAACGGCACCTTTGTTGAAAGACTTGAGTGCATGTGTGATATGGCAGATCCTGGCACCTGACAGACAGCTGACTGTAACCTTCTCCTTATCCAGCCTGGTAAGAGGGACATCTGTGTTTCTCACGATGGAGTCTCCTATGACTAATATGTTAGGTTTAGTGTTTAACCTTATGGGCTTGACAGGTGAGACACTGGTGCATGAGCTATTGTGTGTAGTGTGCTCTGCAGAGCAAGTATTTTGTGTAGCATGCTTGTGTTTGGGAGGTCTCTGGTGTTCAGGTAAGTTTGTGGCGAGGACCTCTGTGTATGTAGGTATGTGCGATGTGGGTTTGGGTGGAGTAGGCAGTGAGGTGTGCATGCCGACAACCCACTCGGTGTCAGATGTATTGATTGGCGTGTGAGAGAGCATTGATTCAAGGTTTTTATTATAGTTACTAGGGTAGAATACTCATCAAAAGAATGTAGATTGCAATAAAAACAAACATTGGTTTGTGAACTACCATACACAATACTGTTTTAAGCAATTCTAATACACTTTTTGGAGTAGTTTTTCTGGATTAAAACTATATCAGATAAATGCCAGTAATATGCAGACACAAAAAAACAGACCTGCATAACTGGATATTTTCTATACTCATGACAAATGCAGTAAAGGAAAACTGGCTTAAATCACACACAAAAGATAAAGAAATACTGCCTCCTGTCTACATTATCTGTAATGATTACACTACTAAAAAGAACTGGTGGTGCAGCTATATTATACGCAAAAGTTTTTAACTTTGGAGTACACCCTACACAAATACCAACCACAGATAATGTTGGAATCTTAGTAACTGCACTTAATGTAAAGCAACACTTTTTATACCCACTGGTGCAGCAAATCAACCTCCAAAGACATACCTTGGCTAACAGCAAATAATCGCTTGAAACAATAATCCTGGGTGACCTTAACACTGAATAGTTGAAGTGCACTCATGAAACTATTTACTCTTCTATCAACCTGTTTGGATTAACACAGCTAATACATATGACAAGAACAAAGATGCTAGAAAAGAAAGCATTTTGAATTGGATACTAACAGCAAATCCCAACAAAATTACCCAAGCAAGAAGTATACCTGGCACTATTAGTTCTCATAATTTGGTTTTTGCCATACAGAAATAAACCAAAAATTCACAGAAACATTCAGTGTAAAATGGTTAGAAGTACAGATTTGAAAAAGAAACCTTCTTGTCGATCCTTATGCATAGCAAATGGGAGTCAGAAGCATTGAATTTAGATGATGCAGTAACTCAATTCAATATAATCTCCCGCTCCATACTAAACTCCCCTGAACCTCAATGCAGGAAGAGTCTCAAATCAAAAACTGCATTACAGCTATAAAACACTAATGCGCAACAGAAATAAAACATGGAAAATGGCATTTGGAAAAAGCAACAAAAATTCTGCAACATTATCAGCATCTGCACCCCAGCCGAAGATCGAACAGGAGAACCTCTTGCTGTGAGGTGGCAATGCCAACCGCTGCACCACTGTGGCCGCCTTCTAAAGGCTAAAAAACTACAAAAGTACAACTTCAAAACATTTTTTTCAACAATTAGTAAACTTATTCAGCTTGCTAAAATATCACAGCCCTGTCCATTCACAGATTAAACAAGCTACAACACAGCATCTATATGTAATTCAAACTACATAAATGCTGCTAATTTAATAAACCAAATACACCCAACACATCATAAGTATTACTATTGTTAAACTTACCGCAACTCCTAATAGCATGATAAGATTAAAAAGGCACTGCATATCCAGTATTGGTACTTCTAAATTGCCCTCTCCATAAAGCTAGAATCCAAAACTCTGGAAATAATCTCACATTATTCCCTTAAAGGGGGAAAACCTCAAGTTCAAAAATTACAGATGTACAGCCATCTTGTTCCTTTTATAAAAATTTCCAAAAAATGTGTTTACCCACAACTGATCAATTACCTAACAGAAAACAAATTACTTATCACAGCATATGAAGGATTTAGGCTTGGCTAGATCACATAAACAGTGTTACAATCTTTCATAATATATGCTCAAGAAAGAAGAAATCAAGGTGAAATAGTTGCATCCCAATTTCTAGACCTATCCAAACTATTTTAAACAGTACTATATCTCACAATTTCCATGCTAAAGGATCTGGGTCTCAAACAATACAGTCAGCTGGACTGAACACAGACTGTACACTGGGAAAATAGCCTGTCATCTCCTCATCAAGCAACATAACGTGCCAAAATGTGGACCATTACGTTCTAATGGATTTATAAATAAAATACATACAGCCTCTCTCCCAGCAAATATAGTTCCATATGCAAACTCAACACTAATGTCTGCTGCCTCTTTAGTCAAACAGCTCCAAGACTATCTTACAATTCCTTTACAAAAACTGAAAACTAGCTACAATAATATAAACTGCACCAAAATCCAAAGGAAATTAAACTAATGGCATTTTCACCTCAAACTCAACAAACTACCGTGACTTAAAAATATCAGTCAGCAAGACTAGAACTGAGGTAATACAACACACACTACTTTGTTAGCCTACACTCACATTTCGGAGGAGTGAGAGATGTTAGGAGGAGAGGTACTGACTTTACCTGGGTGGAGGATGGAGTTTATGGAGGACCAGAATTGTTTGGGGCTGTGTTGGGAGGAGTCTAGGGCAGACTGGTAGTATTGGAATTTGTCCTGTTTTATTAGCTTTTTGACTCTACTGCGTAGTTCTAGGAATTTCTGTCTAGTTGAGGGAGTCCTGTATAACTGAGTCAGATGTTTTGTCACCAACCATTTATAAAGTGGTACCCATCCCACTTAGAACTGCATTCATTGAATAAACCCTTGGTACTTAAAAAACATAATGGTGACTCCCTGTACTCTCTGCATACACTGCTAATCTGTGGACCTCTCAAGCAAAATAAACAGGCAAGAACAGTTATGTAAGTAAAACTTAACATAACAGCTCATGTTCAAATGATCACTGCTGCAGTAGCCTTAGCTATACGAGTTACATCCTGCCAATGATATAACAGCTGGCCAGCTTTCAAAGCATCAGGGGACTTTCCATGCACACAAACTAGTAGAACGCCTACAAATACAGGAACATTCCTGTCCAAGGAAAAGAAAAGGTATGTCTTCCAGGTCTTCTTGCATGGAGTCCTGGAGCAGAATCTTGCCAGTTGATTGTTCAGGCATGAGACAAAGAGATCTAACTTGAGGAACTCCCCATGGATGGATCAAATCTTTGAAGATCCCCAATCTAGTTTTCATTTGTGAAGGTTTGCTGTGGTCCTGTTCAGCTTGTCTGCCAAACTGTTTTGCTCTGACAGAATGTAGGATGCCTGTAGAGTGAGTTTGTGCTATAAAACTACACCCCAAGCTAACATGGCTATTGTAAAGGGGGGTACTACCTGGTTCCCCCTTGCTTATTGATGCACCACACAACTGTAGTATTGTCTGCAACCACTTGAAGAGATCCTGGGGACCAAAGAGGATTCCAAGAGTTAAGTGCCTTGATCAAGGAAAGCATCTCCTTGATATTTACGTCCTTGTGTCTTGTCCTTGGGTGTCCTCTACACACTGCACTTTTATCCCCCTGAAACTGCTCCCAAGCTAAGTCTGAAGTGTTTGCAGTGACTGACTGCTTTAGAACAGAAAAAGATAAGGAGAGACCTAAATTTAAGGATATATGTTTCCACCCAAACATTTCTCTTCTGACAAACCCCATCACTGGGATTTGAAAATATAAAGGGTGTTGATAACGGGACCAAAAAGATTTCAGCTACCACTGTATGTTTCTCATATGGAGTCTTCCCCATGGGTATCGTGTGAATCACAGATGCCCTGAGACACAACATCCTGAGGTATTCCCTCATAGTGACTGAAGTTGGAGTGGAAAACCTTAGAAGTAGATAAAGATTTATTTTTTCCTGTGGAAGAAAAACTCTTTGAATGGAGGTGCCCAGCTGATGTCCTAGGAACAAAATCCTATTGAAGGTGTCAAGAAAGAACTTTTGAATGTTCTCTTTGAATCCTAGCTTATGTAACAGCTCTCTTACCCAAGAGAAATTCCTGACTCTTTGAAAAGGACTCTGCAACAATAAGCAAGTTGTCTAAATATGGAAAAAATATGGATACACTGTAGCTTGCAATGAGCTATAACCGGAGCTAGATACTTTCTGAACACTCTTGGTGCAGTGAAGGAACTGATCATGTGATCCAGATAAATAAAACCTAAGAAACACCTGAAGTCTGGGTGAATAACGATGGGACAATAAGCATCTTTTAAGTCTAGTGTTGCCAGGAAACTTTAAAGAGGAAAAGGTAACAGGTTGTGAAATGGAATCATTTTGAATTTGAGCTCTATCACACACAGGTTTATGAAAGAAAGATCCAGAAATGGTCTCCAAGAATTTTCTTTCTTTGGCACTAGGAATATCCTTGAATAAAAACTCTTCCCCACTTGGTAAGGAGGAACTGGTTCCATCACTCCTTGGGACAGCATGTGATGAATAACCAATGGAAACGAGAGTCTGATCTGGAGGATGGGGGAATGACCCCCCTGGAAAGGAAAAATTTCCTTCCACTGTCCTCCCTATCTAATCCAATTAAGGATGCTTCTAATATTAAGATTCCCATTGAGTCCAGGGGGCATGTGTGCCTGTAATTTAACTTGCCATCTCAATTATTTAACTTCCAGAAGGAAATAACCTTGATGAATGATTTTCAGAACCCATTTGTCTGAAACTATCCGTTGCCAAAGAAAAAAATGGAAGTTCAGATATTCTGTAAGAAAAATGAGAGGGGTTCACAAGGTCTCTTGAGTAGTCATTCAGACTTGTTGGACCGTCCTTAGTTTTGGGAGAGCTGATATTTTTTGGAACCTCGATATTTCTTCTTAAACATCTGTTTACCTGTATTTTATTGAGATGGAAGATTCTGTTTATTTTATTTATTTTGCCAAAAACTGGATGAGGAAATAGAAAATCCCTTGGTAAAATTGGAAAAGAAGGACTGAAAATCTTAGATTTCCCTGAAGCAGCTTGCCCATTTCATCACACTTTTTGTTCACTTCTGCAGCAGAGGGACAAAAAGTACAGTTTTGAACCTACTATAAATGTAGATGTTAGAGTGTTCACCTTGCTGCAGTCATCACACTTGGGTTATCCTGCCGTCAGGCGGTCCCACAGTCGGCCTGAATTCCAAAGTCTTGGTCAGGCGTCGGTTGCTGTCGCTTCTTCCCTGACGTCAGTGTGCCAGGGGTATATAAGAGGCATCCAACGCCATTTTCTTCAGTTTTTCTTGCCCCAGATGTCAGGTGCCCCCCAATAGGTGGGTAATATATATATATATATATATATATATATATATAAATATATATATATATATATATATATATATAAAAATAAAACAATACCTTCAGGCACAAGCAAATACACCACAGAGGTTGTATAGGATAGAGTGGTATAGATAAGTTCAGCTAGTTCAGAGGGGGTGGAGGGAGGGTAACCTGGACTGAAGCAGGGTGAACACTCAAACATCTACATTTATGGTAGGTACAAAACTGTACTATGTTCATTGTGTTACCCTGCTGCAGTCATTACACTTGGGTTGAATCCCAAAGCTAAGGATGGGTGGTGGAGTTAAACTGGGTTAGAAGAAGCTAGTAGGCCCTGCAAAACTGCAGTGGCAAAACCAGCTCTAGTCTTAGAATATAGGGGTAAGTGATAGTGTTTGGTGAAGGTGTGCACTGAACTCCAAGTTGCAGCTTCCAGAATATCCTTGGTTGGCACTCCCCTGAGAAAGGCTGTTGATGTAGCTGTAGCTCTGGTGGAGTGGGACCTAATGTTAGCAGGTACTGGTTTCCCATGATGCGTTTAGCAGAAAAGTATGCAATGCCCTATCCATTTAGAAATGGTCTGTTTTGAGATAGCTTTTCCTTGTGATCCTGCAGCATAGGCTACAAAGAGCTGTTCAGATTTTCTGAAAGCCTTAGTTTTATCCAAGTAGTAAAGTAATTGCCTGTGAATGTCCAAATATTGCAGGAGTCTTTCTCCTTTGTTCTGGGGATTTGGGAAAAAGGTGGGCAAATTAATGGTTTGGTTTAGGGCCACACTGGATACCACCTTTGACATAAAGGTAGGGTTAGTTCGTAGAGAGACTCTGTCTTGATGAAAAATGAGGAAAGGCTCCACTGCCATTAGTGCCTGTAGCTCTGAGACTCTTCTAGCTGAAGTTATTGCTAGCAGCAGGGCAGTCTTCCATGAAAGGAATTGTAAATCAGCTGAAAACACTGGTTCAAAGGGCGGCAGTGTAAGCTTTTCCAGAACAAAGTTGAGATCCCAAGTAGGTGTTGGTGCTCTCCTGGGCGGTCGTATGTTCTTAGCCCCTCTGAGGTACTGTCTTAGGAGTGGATGTGAGAATAAAGGAGGATCCGTGTTGTAATGAGCTGAAATTGCTGAGGCGTGGATCTTAATAGATGAAAAGGAAAGTCCTTTGTGCAACATCTCAGTTAAATATTGTAGAATCTGAGGAATGCTTGGATCAAGGGGATTTTGGCCTTTAGTCTGGTTCCAGGCGCAAAATCTTTTCCATTTGTCTGAATAGGTTTTTCTGGTGCCGGGCCTCCTGGCCTCCACAATGACATCCATAACAGCTTTGGATAGATGAGTTGGCTGGTTGCTTAGGTAATTTGCCATGCAGCCAGGTTTAAAGTCTTGAGCTGGCTGTGTAGAATTTGATTATCTCACTGGGTGAGCAGATGAGGAATTTGTGGTAAAATCCATGGTGGGCCGTGGGCCATGTTCCTTAGAATTGGATACCAATGCTGGCGTGGCCAGTCTGGTGCAATGAGTATCATTTGTGGCCTCTCTAATCTGACTTTCAGCAGTACCTTTGCTAGAAGAGGCAGTGGAGGAAAGGCATACACCGTTAATGTTTTCCAACTGAATGAGAGGGCATCCACTTTCCAAGCTGTGGATGGAATGTCCTTGTGCAAAATTTTTGAAGTTGGTAGTTTTGGGGGCTGGCAAACAGATCTATGTGTGGCCGTCCCCATTTTTGAGCTATCATTGCAAATACTTGTGGATCTAGTTTCCACTCCTACTTGTGGATCCATGATGTTTCTGCTTAGGTCGTCTGCCAACGTGTTTTTCTTTCCTGGCAGGAATTGTGCTTGTAACTGAACCTGGTAAGACAGTGCTGTGTTCCACAAGGTCATTGCTTGCCTGCATAGAGGGTAGGAATGTGTGCCCCCTTGCTTGTTTATGTACCACATTACTGTGGTGTTGTCTGTCTTTATTATTAGTTGTCCTGGGTGTAACAGGTCCTTGAATGCTGTTAGGGCATTCTGTACTGCTAACATTTCTTTTTGATTGATATGCAGATGCCTTTGATCTGTAGTCCATTTGCCCTGAATGCACTGTCCTGCCATGTGTGCTCCCCAGGCATAGTCCGATGCATCTGTTGTCATAGTTTGCCTGGCTGTGGGTAAGGTGAAAGGCTGACCCTTGTTGAGGTGACATGCCTGTGCCCACCATAGAAACTCCTGTTGAAGGCAGGGAATAAGTGGTATCATTGTTCCCAAGCTGTGGCTGTGCTGAGTCCATACGCTTTTCAGGTACCATTGTAATTTCCTCATATGCAGTTTTGCAAATGGTATTAGTAGTATGCAAGATGCCATGAATCCCAAGGCCTGCAGAATTTTTCTTGCAGGGAGTTGGGTCTTTGTTGCCATTATTTTGAAATATTGAGTCAGCTGTTGTTGCTTGTCTGGTGTGAGATAAGCCATCTGGGCCGTTGTATTGAAGCTGGCCCTCAGGAATATTATGTTTTGTGACGGCACAGTTTTGATTTCTTTTCATTTACTGTGTACCCTAGGCAACTTAGAAGATGTTTGACAAATGCCAGATGCTTTAAAAGAATGTCCTTGATTTCTGTTTGATAGTTTGAGAATTGAGTCATTGTGTTTGTCTTCTGCTAGCTTGGGGCCTGTCTTCTCCTCCTTTCTGGGTAGCAGAACCCCATTGACGAGGTTTGTAAGGGCCTTGTGACTGACCTCTGCCCCTTGGGCATCTGTATTTGCCCTCTGTGATCTGTCAGAAGCTGGAAAGGACCGTTTTTTTGTTGGCCAATTTCTGCTGAAACGAGGGGGTTGTACCTGTAAAAAAATCCTTTGACCGTCTGCATAGACTTTGCCTTATCCTCCATTTTCTTTAAGACCTCTTCTGCTTTGACACCAAATAATATATCCTGCTGTAAAGGTGCATCCAATCATTTTGCTTTAACATGATCAGGCATGGTTTGTTCTTTTAACCAAGCATGTCTACGTATGACAGACCCTGTAACAGTTGCTCTACAGGAAGCTTCCAATGAATCAAATCCACATTGTAAAGTATGTTTGCCCACCTGTTCAGCTGCATGCAACAGATCCTACATTTCCTTGAATTCAGACTGTTCTGTATGTGTGCTCATTTTTTGCTTTAATTGAGACATTAGGAATTGCTGATATTTCAGCATGTGAAACTGACAATTTAATGCTCTCATAGCCAGAGTTGCTGAGGTGTATATTTTCTTTCCCCGTCTATCTAGAGCTCTGGAATCCCTTTCAGAGGGCACAGGATTTTTAGCCATAGAAGCTTTAGCCCCCTTGGGACCCTGGGAAATTGTTTCTGGGTCAGCCACAGGGCTTTTATAAAGGAATTTGTGTGAGTCAGGCACTCTGTAGTATCTGTCTGGTTTGGCTGGAGCAGGAGGTAGAGAGTCTGGATTTAGACTAGACTCCAAGTAAACATCATCCACAATATCTAAAACTGGAGGGATAGCAAGTGGTCTGTGCTGGGGTAGTAAAATGAACTCTCTGAGCCTTTTCTTAGAATCAGAGTAGTCCTGGCCTTCCCAGTGGAAATGTTCCCTCATGGTATGTAAAGTTTCCCCAAAGGAATAGTCTTCAGGGGGAGATGCTGAGGGGATAGAGTCTTCAGCATCAGAGTCTTCATAAGGGGGAAAAGTGTAATCCTGTTCCTCAGAAGAATCTGAGGAAATTGAAACCTGGTCAGAGAAAGCATAATCCTCCTCTTGTCTTGGTCTTTTATCTGGGGGGGGGGGGGTGGGAACCCCTGATTAGGGTAATCAAATCTTCAGCCATCTTAAGCATCTGTTTCGTAGGCATGGGACCTTGAACTGTAGACTAATGTACAGTCTTTTTTGGTTTTACTGGAGTTTTAAGCTTAGCATAAGATTTAATGGTGAGTGTAGTCGGTCTGAAGACACCTTCTGCAACCGAAGGCGTTTCCACTGCACTGGGATCACCTTCTGCTCCGGTGTCGGAAGGGCCTAATGAAGATGGCTGCGTCAGCCTAGTACACTCCGCTTGAGAATCCGCAGCTGTCTGGGGTTCCAATTCTGCGGTCGTCAGGGGCTGCGTAGGTACCTCACTGAAAACCGGAGAACCGGCGAGTCTGACTTGTTCCTAGGCTGCCTGTCCTTATCCTTGCGTTTTTTATGCATGCTGGTCATCGGCTGCTCTGACGGCATGATATAATTAAATTTACTACCAAAGTAATGTGCGAAATCAAAATGGCGTTTGATAGTTCGTTTATTAAACCTAGCACAAAACCGACAACCTGTGACATCGTGGTCTGGGCCTAGGCAAGGAATACAAAAAGAATGGAAGTCCTTATGAGGTATTTGCTTCCCACAAGAAATGCAATTATTAACCTTTTCTGACATCGGACTGAGGCAAGAAAAGGTTCCCCAACAGGGTAATTAGCTTTATTGAAGACTTCGGACTGAAATTCGAATCGAAAATCTCAGGTGTCAGCCGACCGGCACTTGCGAACTGCTTCTGCTTTGGGCACCACGCGGCAAGAAAGACTGAAGAAAATGGAGTTGGATGCCTCTTATATACCCCTGGTGCACTGACGTCAGGGAAGAAGCGACAGCAACCGAAGCCGGACCAAGACTTTGGAATTCAGGCCGACTGCAGGACCGCCTGACGGCAGTATAACCCAAGTGTGATGACTGCAGCAGGGTAACACGATGAACATCACTAAATCTCTATCCAAGGGAGAATGAAAAATCACCATCTGGGGGTTCTGAGAAAGCAGTCATGCAAAACCTCTTTCAAAACAGTACCAATGGGCATAGCCCTGAAAGAAGTATCAACAGTCATTCACAAACTGTAAACAGTGATTTGTGATCTGTGCAATACTTGGTTATTTAAAGCAGAGTTTTCCTCATAAGAAGAAAATGCAGATAAAACATTCCTCATACTTTCACAATTTGTCAGAACAAATTTTAACATATTTGTAAAATTTGCTAAATTTCTAGAAGCATACACTTTCTTCCCCATACATATAAATATTTTTCCCATCTTTATCAGAAAGAGTAGGATTAGAATTAACTAAGGAAAAGGACTGACCATAAGACAGGTAGTCTGTTCCATGATCAAGCTGAAGATGGTGCCTCTTTTCCAGGGAAGACAAGCAGCAATTGCCTGTAAACACTGCAAGTCCACAAAAGTTCAGGAAAACTGTTCACAGTCTTTGAGGCAAAACTTCACTCTATAATAAATAAAATACTTTGGAAGCTGACACAATAAGGAGACTGAGACCAAAAGTTCAAATTAGAAAATCCTTTCTTCATTAAAAACTACTTTGATACAAACAATCCACAAGGTAAAATCCAAAACAGTCAGAAAAATATTAAGCACTTTCATTCGTTGAAATAGTGTTAACCAGTCGAACTTCATCAGAATAATGGTGGAATGAATAAGAACTAGTTGGAAAAAAATGCTACATTCTGGAGGGGGGGTGTCCTCCTTATCTAATCCAATTAAGGATGCTTCTAACATTAAGATTCCCACTGAGTCCAGGGGGTGTGTCTGCCTGTAATTTAACTTACCATCTCAATTCTTTAACTTCCAGAAAGGGATTGCAGTCACCAAAAGGCAAAGAAACGTGTTCAAGAACCACAAAATGGAAAGTATCGGACTGTGCATTATTAAAAGCGTGTTTAGCTAAAGCATTCTTAATATCTCTCTAAGTGCTTGTCTGTGTTCTTTAATACAATCACTTAATTTCCTTTTGGTTTTGCCTACATAAAATGCTTTGCAACAGTCACACACTGCAAGGTAGATTATATTCAGAGTTGCAATTAAAATCTTCTTGAAACAGAATCTCTAGTTTGCGATTTTGTAAACAGAAGACATCCCCTTAAGCAATGAAAGGGCAGCATACACACTTGCCACAGCAGAACATACCTGTACCATGGGAAGGGAGACTGGTAATTGAGGGGGTATTCTTTTCAAAAGCAGACTTCAGACACACAATCTTTCTATAGCAAAAGCTTGGACTGGGACCCAAGATTTTTTCCAAATCTGGGCTACTGTTAATAATTCCCCAGTTCCTGGACAATCTCCCTCTAATAGTCCCTTCATCAAGGGAAATGGGAAGTGGGAATCTGCAATGATCATTCAAGGAACCTGTGGGTTTAGGGCTGAAACCAGATTTAAGGATGGGAGGATATTTGTTTTGCCTGTGAATAATATCAGTGAGGATGTCATTAACCAATTTTTCTGGATAATGTTCTTCTAAAAATAACCATTTAAGAAACTGACTTTCTTTAAGGAAAATATCTTCCTCACTCACAATCCTGCTAAGTCGCACAAACTGCCCCTTAACTATATTCCTCTTCATAAAATGGGGGTGCTGGCAAGAGAAGTCTAAGTAGTAGTTCCGAAAGGTACTCTCTTTCTGTGAATGTTGGAAGAAAACTAAAAGAAACAGGATCCCTGGGCCAAACTAATGTCAAGGAAATTCACTCCTTTTACCTGAGATGGTAAAATCTAAGAAACTGATACTCTTTCTAACCCTGTCAATAAAATTATCCAGCTCAAATTCAGAACCTTCCCAAATGAAAAAAATGTCATCAATGTAACGTTTGTATACCCTGACACACTGAAAACCTTCAATCTTGCATAGGGTGTCTGCTTCCCAAGAGCTTAGCACTGTTAGCATAAGCAGGAACCATTCTGGCTCCCATTGCCAACCCTTCAAGTAGTTGATAAACAACCCCATTTAAAGAGAAAAAAATTGTTTATCAGTACTAGCTCCATAAAGTAACCAAGGTATCTGCCTTAAGGGAAAGTGTGCTGGTGTGTTTAGTCAGGTAATTCAACACATACTCTAAACATTCCTGATGTGGGATGCTAGGGTAAAGAGTTACAATGTCAAGTGTGCCCAATTTGCATTGTCCTTCAGTGGGTGGGCATTTAAAGATTTCATTTAAAAACTCCCAGGAGTCTTTAAGGTAGAATTGTGATTTCTGAACCAAAAGTTTCAGAAAAAAATCTGAGAGAGATGAAATAAATTCTGTCTTAGTTTTTTCTAGATGCTACAATATGCCGGGCAGGGGGGTCTATTGGGTCTTTGAGATCCCAAACATTCTGCCTATCTATGGGAATTTCACGTCCATAAACTCCCTTTCTTCCTCTGAGATTAAACCTTCTCAATAGTCTAAGAGTATTGTCAATGGAAAGAAAGCTCTGGGAAATGTCTTCAGGCAAAACTACTTTATATTTAACTTTGTTAGAAAGGACAGTTTCTATTTTATTATTATTATAACTGCTAGTATACATAACCACTATCCCAGCTCCTTTGTCAGCTTTCTTAATCCTAACATCAGAATCTCTGCTTAAGCTATTTAACGCTTTCTTTTCTTCTTTAGTCAGGTTAAACAATTTGTACTGTATTTTGTTAGATACAGCTGACCTAATTTCCCTTTCACAAACCTGGAAAAGATATTTAAAGTAGGGTTGAGTGGGGGATTAAAAGTGCTCCTTCTTTTCAAAGGGGGGGGTGGGGCCTGGCCTTCATCTGAATCCATATCTTCACTGTCACTGGCAGGGGACCTACTGAAAGTGTCACGTAAACCAGATTGTGCAGGGGAAACACCATTTTCATTAACCTCCAAAAAAACTCATACCAGCAGAACTAACATCAACATTGAAAATATCATTACCAACATTAAAGTCACCGTTTTTTAACCCTTGTTTAAGGTTAAGCTTCCTGCAATACAGTTTTTTGTCAAGAATAACATTTGTTAATGAAGCCCTCTGAGAGGGAATAAAATAAAAACCTTTAAGTTTATTTTATTTATTTATTTATTTACATTTGTTGACTGGGACTAATGGTGGTGGTGCTGCGGTAGCATTGTCGCCTCACAGTAAGACGTTGTCCTGTTCGATTCTCAGCTAGAGCGTCTTCTGTGTGGAGACACGTGTGAATGGGCATACCTTCATTGAAGGTTGTGCATCAGAGCTGGCAACTCGGCATGTAAAAATCTACTGCCAATCATTAGCAGACCGGAGTTCCGCTGTGGCAACCCCTAACCGGGAAAAGCCAAAAGACACAACATTTGTTGACCGGGAGTGTCCGACTGGACGTAGGTCCATTTTCAGCAGGGGCCCGGGGAGAAGTTAAAATATACAGACAGTAGTTACACTGGATTTACATAGCAACTAACAATTACAAACATAGTTACAGATGAACATAGTACATCAGTAGGCAACTAGAATCTTTATTTGTGAAGTACGTAACAGACATTAACAATTTTTACAAAAAGAAGTTCCTGCTGTAAAATAAGTAGTAGGCTTATGAGCATCCGAGCTTGCTATAATCAAGGTAGTTAGTGGGGTGGAAAGAAAGGTAGTGGGTGGATGATATTAGAGTGGGAGTTGCAAGGGCATAGCCAGCATGTTTTTAGGTGCGCTTTTAGTAAAGTTTTGAAGTGGGTGCATGATGGTACAGAGGTAATTGTGGGTGGGAGGGAGTTCCATAATTTGGCTATGACGCAAGAGAATAGTGCTTCACCAGCAGAGTTATTGGCCTTAGTGATCTGCAAGTGATTTTTGTTGCTGAATCTTAGTGGTCTGGTCGTGCGATAGGGTTGGAGTAGATTCTGGAGGGATGGAATATTTAGTGGATGGTTTACTAGTTTGTGGGCGAGTGAGAGTTGATACCATTGAAGGAGGTGAGGGAGTTCAAGCCAGCCCAGCTCAGCAAGTGAGAGACAGTGGTGACTATGGTAGGATGCCCCTGTGGCGAATCTGGCGATTTTGTTGTAGCAGGTCTCTAGCTTGTTTAGATCGCATTGCCTTAGATTGGTATATATTGGAGAGGCATAAAGTAGGGTGGAGATAAGGTGGGAATTTGCTACTGAAATCTTTGCTGCTTTGGTGAGAAGTTGCTTATTTCTGTATAACACTCCTAGTTTTTTGTGGACTTTTTTTATGGTCATGGATATGTGAATGTCAAATTTTAGTTTATTGTCTATTTCCACTCCTAGCAATTTGGTGTGTTCTGTTGGGTGTATAGTGGTGTTGTCTTTTGCTGTGATGTTAAAGTGAGAGTTGTTTTGAGTATGTTTGGTGGGTTGGAAGATGAGTAGTTTAGTTTTGTTTGGGTTGAGTATTAATTGGGCATCGGATAACCAAGTTTCAACAGAGGAAAAGGCTTCCTGTGTGATTTTGTGCAGTTTGGGTAGAAACTGGGCTGAGCAGATGATGGTTGAGTCATCTGCGTATTGTATGTGTGTGCCATGTTTGGTGGCAGAGGCTACATTATTGGTAAAAATAGCGAAAAGTAGGGGTTGAAGGATGGATCCTTGGGGAACCCCTATAGAGACTGGTAGTTGGGGAGATATGTCATTCTGCCATACAACTGATTGTTGGTGGTCAGACAGGTAACTCTGAAACCAGTTGGTGACTGATTGAGATAAGGATAGGTTATTGAGGACAAAGATGAGTTGTTTGTGTGGGACTATGTCAAATGCTTTATATAGGTCTAGGAAAGTAGCAGAGGAGAGAGAGCCATGTTTTTATGCTGAAGGATAGTGTTAGTAAAGAAGAGTAAGGCAGTGGTGGTGCTATGGTTTGGTCAGAAACCATGTTGAGTATTGGAAAGGAGGTTGTTAGTAAGGAGGTAGTTTGAGACCTGTGAGTGAATGCATCTCTCTAGTGTTTTGGAGAGTGAAGAGAGAATAGCTATGGGGCAGTAATTGGTTAGTTCTGTGGTGAGGAATTATATGTGATACTTTCCATAGTGTGGGAATGTAACTTTCTGACAGAGATAGGTTAATCAAGATGGATACTGGATAGGCCAGAGCATCAGCTGCGATTTGTAGGTATTCACTTGGGAGGTTGTCTGCTGCTAATTTGGTGGGCTTAAGTTTAGTTAAGAGTTTTTTTATGTTGGAGGTAGGTACAGGAGAAAAAGAGAAGGCAGTAGGGAGATTACTAGTTGAAGGTGTGGGTTGGAGTGGGGTGGTTGTTTTGTTTAACTAGTGATAGTATGGTTTGTGTGAAGTGTGTGTTGAATGAGGTAGCAATATTTTCGGAGGAGTGAGGGATGTTAGGAGGAGGGGTACTGACTTTACCTGGGTGGAGGATGGAGTTTATGGAGGACCAGAATTGTTTGGGGCTGTGTTGGGAGGAGTCTAGGGCAGACTGGTAGTATTGGAATTTGTCCTGTTTTATTAGCTTTTTGACTCTATTGCGTAGTTCTAGGAATTTCTGTCTAGTTGAGGGAGTTTTGATTTTGCGCCAGTGCTTCCAGGCTTTATCCCTGTTTTTCATTTCTGACTTAGTGGTTTTCTGCAGCCATGAGGAGGGTTGTGCTTTTGTTCTGGAAAGTCTTATGGAGGCATGGTAATTAAGGATGCTCAGGAAGGTAGTATTAAGAAATTCAACTGTGTCATCAAGATTGAGGTACTTTAGAGGATGCCAGTTACATTCTTTGAGGGATGAAATTAATGTGAGTGGGTTAAAGTTTAGTTTTTTTACGTATTTGATGGTAGATGACAGGTTTAGCTTGGTATAGGTATTTTTTGAGTAGGAATGTTGGGGAGTGATCACTGAGGCTATCTGATAAGCAGCCTGTTATATATGACTGGGGGCTCTTATTGACTAGTATCCAATCCAGGGTAGTGTGCTTGTTGGAGTTTTTATTTATCCTGGTTGGCAACTGGACTAGTTGGGTGAAGCCATGAAGGTTTACATGATGGGTTGGATGGTTGCCAGAACAGGATTGCCAGTCAATATTGAAATCACCTAAAATTATAGTTTCTTGGGGGAGATAGTGGGTAGACCAGCTGAGGAGGTTTTCTAGTGGAGGGATGTTTTGGCCAAGTGGGAAGTAGCATTCAATTATGTTGATGGTTTTGTTTTGGTTTATTTTGAGGTTGGTATATATTATTTCTACATTGCCCATTTGTGGAGCTGATGATTTTAAGATCTGGATGTTTAGATGCTGTATAAATATTATAGCTACACTGCCTCCTTTCTTGTTTAGCTGGCCTACTCTTAGTATGCCGTAACCGGTAGGGAGGATTTGCTCACTAGTAATGCGAGGTTTTAGCCAGGTTTCTGTCAGGATGACTATATCTGGGGAGTGCAAGTCTATGGTGGCATGGAGTTCATGGACTTTTTTGGATGTTGTTGTTGTGTCTTTCGGCTTTTACCAGTTAGGAGTCGCCACAGCGGAACTCTGGTCCGCTAATGATTGGCAGTAGATTTTTACATGCCGAATTGCCGGGCCTGACGCACAACCTTCAATGAAGGAACGCCCATTCCACATGTTGCCACACACAAGATGCTCTAACTGAGAATCGAACGGAGCAACGTCTTACTGTGAGGCGACAATGCTACCGCAGCACCACCACCGCAGTACACTACTTTGTTGGATATACTTCTAATATTCAGGCTTAGTAGAAGGAAGTCACTTGGCTTTCTATTGGCTGTGATATGGGAGAAGTTGTGGTTTCTAGTCTGATTATGAGAATTGGGGTTGGTGACGGTAGGGTCTGGGTTGGGATGGATGTCTCCACTTAGGGCTAGTTTTGATATGCATGAGGTTATTAGTCTTCTCAGTTTTTGAATGTGTTTGTTTATTAGGGAAAATTTATGATTGTGCACTGTGGGTAATAGGTATGGTGGGAGGGTTACTATGTTAAGTTGTAGGGATGCTTTATGTTTGAGTAATACAGTTGCTAGAATATGTGGGAGGTGCATAGGGATGGTTCTCGAGTTGGTGGGAGGGGAGCTGAGTGAGGGTGAGACATAGTGGTGGTGTGAGTAGTAGTACAGTGGTAGTGGTTGAGTGGGGGAATGATGGAGTTTTGGTAGGATGTAAGATATGCAAGGAGAGTGCATGCAGTGAGCATAGGTCAGGTATGCTTGTACATGTTAGCTGAGGAGGAGTGATAGTAGTGGGAAGATGGAGGAGGTAGTGTCAGGTTTAGTGCCGTGGTTGGCTATTGGAAAGATGGGAGGGGTTTGTGAGTGTAATAAAGGTAGGACCACTGGGGGCGGGAGGGAATAGGAGGCAGGGTGGGGAGTGAAGTGGGTAGAGACCCTGTCAGTTGCTCTTATGAGGGGGCTGAATCAGGTAACCGAGTAAACTGATAAAAGAACATATGATAGTGAATGTAGTAACTCAGGTAGGTACCCTGTATTTCCACAAACTGTCAGTTAGCTGTGCTCCAGTTCAGGCAGTTTTAATAAGTTTTATGGCAGAGCTGAGCATGAGGTGCTCAAAGAGTGGTTGTAGTTTTAAAAATGGTGCCTGCCACAGGTAATATTTATTAACTTTGGGATTGGCTTAAGGTAATAAACAGGGAAGGGGGAGAACAAGGGTGTGAGCAGGCAGTTCTTTTGTACTGCTGCTAATGAGCCAAAGCAAAGACAATTTTGTATTTAAGAAACAATCAGAACTGACCAAGGACTGCTCTGAAACTAAGTCATTTCTTAAGCATTTCTTAGGTGGAAAAACAGGATAACCTTGTATCAGTAGGCTACTGTGGTCTCAGTTTAAATTAACAAACACACAGTATTTATCAGTTATGGATATTATTTGCTAACAGAAGGGAATAAGAGAGAAAATGGAAGATGAGTGTGTGTGTGTGGGGGGGGGGGGGGCTGCTTACAAGCCAAAGCAGAGTGCTCTCCAGGGGATAATGGATATTGGCTCAAACAGGTAGACAAATACTCAATGTTAACTTTAGCTGTTTGCAGACAGTTCAGACCCGGACTGTGCTTTTCTTATAAGAATGATAAAGGTGGTACCGCAGTTGAACACTTAGAGTGGTGTTAGGTTGGAGAGACACTGAGCTCCTCGTGGGGCCTGTAGCAGAGTGGATTGTAGTTTTAAAAAAGTAAAATATTTAAAAAAAGTAAAATATTCTTGCTGTGTGTTACTTTTTGACAGAAAAAAAAAACAAAGTAAAAAGCACTTTAAAACATTATGTCAGCCCTGCAAAAGTAAAACAAACATTTTTTCTGCGGAAAAAAATGTTTTCAGTTACTTTGCACCACTTTTAATCTGACAGAAAAAAATGTGAGTTCTGTTTAAAAGCACGTTACAGTGTTGAGACAGTCCACTAAAACTCTCCTAGCTTTAAAATAAGTTTCCTGAAGAGGAAAGTAATAAAACATCAACAAAATTAAGAATTTTTTTGTTAAAGGGAACTTAACTGCCAAGCAAAGGAAAGCACAAGCCAACCATCAACCCATGAAAGTATCAGGGGAGCATACTTCATGCCCAAACATGTCTTTTAGTCAGCTGAGCTCAAGCTGCTGCCTGACAGTTCGGGCATGTGGAAGGTACTCTGAAGGTTTGGAAGCTGGCCAGCTCTTATCCCCTTGGCAGGATATAATCTATATAACTAATGCTACTGCAGCAGTGATCAATATGGTTAACATTGCCTCATCTCATCTATTATTTAAAATGTCATTTAAAATTTACCTGTCAACAAAATGGTCCTGCACTTGTCAATCCTCCATCACTAATCCCCCTTTTTATTCTAGTTATCTCCAGTCAGAATTTTAAAATCCCACTGAAATCATACCAACCAAAGCGGTCCTGTCCTTGTACAAGCACCATTACTAATATGCCCTTCTTATGCAACCAAATCAAGTATTATAAAATTAAGTTCATTTCCTGTTTACATGTGAAGTGTATAACTTTTTGGATAAAATATGCAAATTACTTATCAGGTTTATGGAAAATTTCAGTGCAACTTCATGTATAAACTATATATTTTTTTATATCATCTCTCTCTACTCTTCCCTCATTATGCCAATCATCGAGTATAATGCCCCTTTTGGAATGTACCTCACTAGACACATGCAACAGCTGGAAAAGCCACAAAAGTACCTCATGAAGAGGATCCTAGGTCTTAAACACATGTCGTACATGGACAGACTCAAAAAATTCCAGCTATTCTGTGTCTCATGTCGTCTACTAAGAGGCAATCTCTGCTTGACTTGCAAAGCCATCTCTGACCCAGCCCTGTTAGAAATGCTACATCTATAGAAATCCCAATCCCTCCACACCACATGCTCCAGAGACCTCAACCTCATTGCCACAATCAACAGAACATGCTGAAGGGACAGGTTCATAACCCAGACACTGCCCATGGTCTGGGATAGACTTCCCATACATGTCAAGCAGAGCACCTCACTGGCCCTCTTTAAGAGAAATCTTGATGAGTGGATGGAAAATAGAAAGTTCACCCCGGGGATCACTCCAGTGGCTGTGTGATAAAGGCACTGGGAATTAATGTTGGAAAGCACGATGCCAGGGCACTTCTATGGGCTAGACTTGTAAAGGCTCCAGGGCCATTAGCCTAGTACACACCTATGAAACTATGATTTCAGCATGCTGCAAGTACTGTATAGTGTACTTGATATAGTAATCACCTGTTAAACTATAAACAGCTCAGTGTTAAGGAATATGTTTTTACTGTTAATTCATGCCAACTGACTGTATGCAGATGGTGAGTTTTTCTGCACTGGCATTCACTGAAAAAGGACTTTGCCCAGTTGGACTTCTCAATTAATCAGAAGCAAATAAACATTGCATCACTAATTACAGAGAAAAAGATTAATTGTGTAAAATCTTACCATAACCATAGATGTCCTTTTCGTTCATGTTGCACTATTCTCACATGTGGGATCCTCCACCTCAGGCAACCCAAATGTGTCTGGCTCATGCAAAAGCTTAGTCTGGCAGATGTAAGGTGCATGGGATGTCACACACAGGGACCATAAACCATGGGTTATAAATGTGACGTCCGCACACACAGACCTTAGAACTGAATGCTCAGTCTGACAATAGTCTAAGGTCAGCTGAAAAGATGCCATCCAGATACCGTAAATGGTCCTATAGGGGGGTAGGAGGGAGGGATAGGAGTACTGAAAAATGGAAGAGAAGGACATTTATGGTTATGGTCAGATTTTGCGCAACTAATCTATAGATTAGTAGTAGGCTAACTGCGGCAAACCCCTTAACCATTAGGCCACCCTCCCAACCCTGTTCTTCTCTTCTCATGTTGCAGTATTCTCATATGTGGGAGAGTACCAAAGCTCAACCAGTGATTATGGGTAGAGGAAGATGATGCAGTCTTCAAGAATCCATGCAGGATGGCTTTAGCAAATCATGCCCTAGCTCTAGAGATGCAATCCAGTTTGTAGTGTTTAATGAAAGTATGGACTGAGGACCAAGTAGCTGCCTCTAGGATGGTGGCTGTATCTAAGCCTTTAAGGAAAGCCCCTGAAGTGGCCACAGCTCTGGTAGAGTGGGCTCTCACCATGTGGGGTAACTGTCTTCCATGGAAGGAGTATCAGAAAGTTATAGTTTTGGAGATCCATGAAGATATAGTTTGTTTGGATATAGCTTTCCCCAGAGTCCTGGGGTGAAAGGATACAAAGAACTGGTTGGACTTTCTGATGTCCTTGGTCTTATCCAGATAGAACCTAAGTTGCCTGCGAATATCCAGAGAATGGAGCGCACTGTCATTCTGTGGTGAAGGAAAGAAGGTGGGTAAATGAATAGACTGGTTAAGGGAAAGTTCATTGACCACTTTAGACATGAAGGAGGGGTTAGTACGAAGAGAGACCCTTCCTTATGAAAAATGAGGTAAGGCAGAATAACCATGAATTGCTTGCAACTCTGAGACTATTCTGGCCAAAGTTAGGGCTACAAGCAGAACAGTTTTCCAGGTACACATCTTTAATGTGGCTGAAGCTGCTGGTTCAAAGGGGGTAGTAGTAAGTTTCTCCAGAATAAAATTCAGGTCCCAAGGAAGAGGATGGGCTTTCTCAGTGGTCTGATGTGAAGGACCCCCTTGAGAAAGAGCTTCACCTCTAATCTGGATAATAAGGGTTGATAGAGGGGTAAACAGGCTGAGATGGCTGACAAATGGACTTTCACTGAAGAATATGAAAATTCAGATTTTAGGAGCTCACACAAATAGGACAAAGCTAGAGGTATATCTGCCTGAAAGGGGTTTAGTTGCTTTTGAATGCACCAAGCAGATAAACTTTTCCATTTGGATAAATAGGATCTCCTAGTAGTAGGTTTCCTGGCCTCCTGCATGACAGATAGCACATCCTCTGAGTAAAGGTGTCTAAAAGGGATCAAAATGTTATTTCCCACAGGGTAAGACCGAGTGTTTGCAGATGTGGGTGGATGAGAGATCTCTTTTGTTGTCCAATGAGGTCCACCTTGTGAAGCAACCTGTGGTGATTTCACTTGGCTAGTGACAAGAGAAGGGGGAACCAGTGCTGCCTTGGCTAATAGGGGGTCACCTGCAAGATTTTTGGCTTATCCTGCTGAATTTTCAGCAGGACCTTCTGTATTAGAGGGAAGGAGGGGAATGCATAGAGGAACATCACCTCCCAGGAAACTGAGAAGGCATCCATTCTCCAGGCTTTTGGGGAGGGGGACCTCAAGCAGAATAGTTGCAGTTGTCTGTTCTAAGGGGAGGCAGACAGATCTATCTGTGGTGTGCCCCACTGGTGGACTATGTCCAGGAAAACATCTCTGTGTAACATCCATTCATGTTTTTGAGACTGATCTGCTGAGGGCCTCCACCTGATCATTCTATGATGGGATGTACACTACCTGTAGTGTTACATTGGAGTGAGTAGCCAACTCCCAAGCTTGTATGGCCAGTCTGCAGAGTAAGAAAGACCTGGTCTCCCCTGCTTGTTGATGTACCACAGTACTGTGGTGTTGTCTGTGAAGATTTTGAGGGGGCTTGGATGTATGAGAGAAAGGAACACCTTCAGGGCTAGGAGAGAGCAGTCATCTCCCTGCTGCTGATGTGTTTTTTCTGAAGGCAGGGCTCCCTCATTGGCCATGCACCTTGAGTCCATTCATAGTGGCCCCCCATCCCAGATTGGATGCACCTGTGTACATTGGTTGAACTGCCGTGAGAGACTGTAATGGGAGTCCTGCATTCAGGTAGATTTGCTGAATCCACCACCTTATTTCTTTCTTTAGGCAGGGAAGGAAAGGCACTTGAAAATGTAGTGGATGGGAGTGCTGGGACCAAACATTCTTCAAATACCATTGGAACTTCCACATGAGTAGCCTGGCAAGGGGCAACATGGGAAGGGAGGTTGTCATCAGACCCAATAGGCAAAATAATTCCCTGGCTGAAATGCAGTTCACTAGGAGTAGATCCTGAAAGAAGCCGGTCAGAGAAGTGATCTTTTCTGGTGGGAGGAAGGCCTTCTTCAAATCCTTCCTTATTCTGCAACCCAAGAAAATTTGGTCTTGGGAAGGAGTCAGGGAGGACATGAGTAGGTTGACTGTGAAGCCCAGGCTTCCTAGGAGGGAAATGGTGAATTGGAGGAGGTTGTCCAATTATGGGAAGATTTGTATGTCTGTTGTTCTGCAGAAGGCTACTACTGGGGCTAGCCAATTTATAAATACCATTGGTGCTGTAGCTAAACCAAAGGGCAAGGCAGTAAACTGATAGTGCGAGGATGGCACAGCAAAACACAGGAATCTGTGAAAATCTGGATGGATAGGGATGTGAAGATATGCATCTTTCAGTTCTGAAGTGGCCATGAAGGCACTGGGTGTCAAAAGTAGAAGGAGGGTTTGAAGGGACAGCAGGTGGAAAGTGGGTACATGCAGAAAGGGATTTAGAAGACAGAGGTCTAGAATGGGTCTCCATGGGCCATCCTTTTTTGGGACTAGGAAGAGCCTGTAATAGAAGCCTTTACACCTTCTTGTCCTGGAGGGACCCTCTCTATAGTTCCTTGCAGGACCAAATACTGAATAACTTGAGGTATGAGATGGATTTGTTTTTTGGAGGGAGGAGAATACGTTTTGGAGAAGGCTTTTCCTGACAGGTCACAAAATACCCTTTTTTCACAACTGAAAGTACCCAGTTGTCTGAGGTGATTTATTGCCACAGGGGGATACAGATAGAGAGGCAGGCTGAAAAGGGGGAAATGGAGGTGGGTGTCTAGACAGTCATGCATTGTTAGGCCTGTCAGGAAAGGGCCGTCTTGGAGTAGTGTGAGAGGAGCTGGTCCTGGAGGACAGAGGCTTCCTGGCACCTTTCCTTGGCTTGGAGCTGGAGGGTGCAGAGGCCTTCCTGACAAAACTTGGCTTGATGGGGTAGCTTCTATGAAATTTAGGGACTGGGGAGACAAAGATGCTTGAGATCCTGCAGCTCCTTGCTTTTCTCTTACAGATTTTTAAAAAGTTCTGCTGATTGTTTTCCAAAGAGGAACTTGCTTGTCAAGAGGAGCATCCATAATTTTGTTTTTGAAAACATCTGGCAGAGGCTGTAGCCTGAGCCAGGAGTACCTATGCAGAACTGAAACATATGCAGCTGCAGCTGACCTGGCTGATGCTTCTGCAGCATCATAGTTGCATTTAATGGAATGCCTGGCAACTTGAGTAGCTAAAGATAGTTTACAGGCAACTTGAGGTTTGGTGGGAGAATCTGGCATGGAAGAGAGCAGATGTGTGGCCTGGGAGACTAGGTCTAAGGCATACTTGACCACATGAGTTTGGTAATTGATGGCTCTAAAGGCCAGGGTTGCAGATGAGAAAATCTTTTTTCTTAATCTGTCCATCACCTTACTATCTTTATCTAATGGCATTAGAGAAGAGGGAAGCTGCCTGGATTGTTTGTCTGCTGAGACAGACATCACAGCTGGGTCTGCCATGGGTGGCTTAATGAGGAATTTAGTCATCAGGAACTTTGAAGAACCTGTCTGGTCTCTTTGGGGCCAGTGACTGAGATTCTGGAATCTTGGAAGCAGAGGCAAAGGTGTCCAAGTGTGCTAGTATAACAGGAGGAATAGCAGAGAGCGAGGGAGATTCCATCTGCAGGAGCTCGTAAGACCTCATCTGCACTTCTGTTCTTTGGGTAGAATCTTATTTAAAATATTCCCTCATTTTGGAAATAGTTTCCCTAAAGGTTATGTCCTAAGGTGGGAAATTCCCTTCCAAGGAATCCTCATCCAGGGAGTAGTATTCCCAAGGAGGAAGCCAGCTGTGAGGCAATGGAGAGGGACTCATCAGAAGAGGAGGAAGAATCTTTCTCATGTGTATGTGGAAGTTGCATTGGGCCAGCAGAAGCAAGCCTGTGGCTCAAGGTTGGAAGGGCAGGAGTTTGAGAGGCAGTAGGCCTCAGGGTCAAAAAGGCATGAAAAGGGACTGTGAGACTGCCTGCCAGTCATGCAAATCTTCTGCTGGGGGAGATAGATACTTTGACTTCTGCTTTCTTTTCAGAGGAGTCGTCTTGGGTCCTGGCTGAGTGGATGAAGGCCTAATGTCCGATGTCAGCCTAGGACTAGAAGTGCCTTCCTAGGTAACACTAGCCATTCAGGTGAAACTGGTTCCCACCGACATCAGAGACCGACGTTGCTGGTATCTCCACGGATGTGCAGGCCATCAAAACCAGGTTGGGTTCCAAAGCAGTACCCACTGAAGTCAGGTGGACGTTCCTCAGCCCCTAGACCAAAAACTGGCAGGGCATCGCTACTTGGCCTTCTTTTCTGGTGGTTCTGCCGAGACGGCCAGTTTCTGATCCATGCCAAGGGCAAGGTGTTTCAGACATTGTTTTTTAATGAAAAGCTTAAAGGCTGTGAGACGGCTGTGCAGTCTTTTAGGAACAAACAACTGGCAGATGGAACACACTTTGTAGTCGTGGGACAGCCCTAAGCAAAACTAGCAGAGGTCAGGGCTGTCTGTGTGGAATTTGTCAAATGCACTTGCATCTCCCCCTCCTAGATGACATGGACGGAATCAGCTAGATAAAAGCTAAACAGCAACCTAAGCTTAGCAAAACAGGTGGAAAAGGATTCCCCAACAGGGTACTTACCTTTTCAGGAGTCACTAGCACAGAGCTGAATGATCAAGCTGATGTTCGATTGTGGCAGAGAAGTTCTGAGGTCTGTGCGTGTGGACGTCACATTTATGGCCCACGGTTTATGGTCCCTGTGTGTGACATCCCACGTACCTTACAGCAGCCAGGCTAAGCTTTTGTAAATAAGCTGGATGTTTGGGCCACCTGAAGTGGAGGATCCCACATGTTAGAATACTGCAACATGAGAATAAAATGACATCAATATATGCATAGAATGAAATTCAAAAGCATAAACATTTATTAAAGACATAGAAAAAGGCTGCTTCACTCTGGACTCAAAGTAAACACATGACCGCTGAATCATACACCAATGCACTGTTCAAACACGTACACAAATGCATGGATCTCGCCATACCCAACAGAACCAAGATGCTCTCCTCCAAAAAAGGAAGCCAATCTGGTGGTCCCCTGCCATAAACAAACTCTACAACAGAAGGAGGAAACTGATGCGGTATAAGGTGAAATCCCAAGACTGGAAAAACTCCCTTATCAGCCTCAACAAAAAGTTGAGATCCCTCATCAAATACTCTAAAGCTAGCTATGAAAACAGAATTGCAGCAGATAGTAAAGACAACCACAAGGCCTTCTATAGTTATGTACAGAATCTCCATGGCAATACCCAGATTTCCTTTGAGCTACTGCACAATGGTACCTCCTATACCAAGCCAACAGATATTGCCAATATACTGGTCGACAGATTCAGTGCCAACTTTACCCCCCTCCCAAAGGACCAATCACAATACCAGTAGATTGCCAGGCACCCAGTATTACTGCTGCACAGGTTAAAACAGCACTGTCTAAGGCAAAGAATACAGCTTCCATGGGACCTGACAATATCCCTGGCTGTGTTCTACATGAACTACAGAGTGAACTGGCACCTCACCTGTGTGCCCTGTTCAATCACAGCCTCACCTCAGGCTTTGTCCCTACTGAATGGCGCACTGCTACAGTCATCCCTTTCCACAAAGGGGGAGCGACTACAGACCCTGGAAACTATCATCTGATCTGCAAAACTATGGAACACATCATCATGGACCTAATAAGCAAGTATATAGGGAATCTCCAAACTCTGGATCCCACACAGTTTGGTTTTGTGAAGGGTAGATCATGCATGCTCAACTGGATTGACTTCTTTGAGTCAGTCACCAGAGCTGTGGATGAAGGCAAGGTGGTTCATACAGCCTACCTTGATCTGGCCAAGGATTTTGATACCATTCCCCATTCAGGAATCATAGAAAAACTCACTAAGCTAGGCTACAACCCCTATATCACTAGGTGGGTTGCAAACTGGCTCACAGATAGAACCCACAGTGTGAAAGTAGCGGACTCCAAGTCAGACTGCCGGCGAGTCATGAGTGGAGTCCCACAGAGTTCGGTCCTGGGTCCTCTCCTGTTTGGTATCTACTTCTCTGACGTTCAGGCCAGCACAAAGGGTCTCTGGCAGACAACTGCAAGTGGGGAGCTATTATTAACTCCCCAAATGATGTTGACATCTTACAGCAAAGCCTCACAGATACCAGCGACAGGTGTCAGAACCATGGCCTTAAGCTCAATGCCAAAAAATGTGTCATCATCCCCTTTGGGAAAAACCCAGTTCCCATGAATAACCACATCAATGGTAGTCCACTGAACACAGAAGGTGTTATAAGAGATCTGGGAACACAGGTTGACAACAGCCTCTCTTTTGACCACTGCATTGCCTCTGTGGTCAGAAAGTCCTATGTGGCACATCTCATTACTAAGGATTTTGCATCCAGGAAGAAAGAGGTCATTGTCTCCCTCTACTCTTCCCTCATTAGGCCAATCAAGTACAATGCTCTCTGTCTCATATCACCTACTTAGAGGCGATCTCTGCTCGACATACAAAGCCATGTCTGATCCAGCTCTGTTAGAAATGCTACATCTAAATAAATCCCAGTCCCTTCACACCACATGCTCCAGTGACCTCAACCTCATTACCACAATCAACAGAATGTGCTGGAGGGACAGGTTCATAACCCAGAGACTGCCCTTGCTATGGAATAGACTTCCCATACATGTCAAACAGAGCACCTTACTGGCCCTCTTCAAGAGAAACCTTAATGAGTGGTTGGGAAATAGAAAATTCACCCCGGGGATCACTCCAGTGACTCTACTCAAAAGAGGCATTGGGAACTAAGGTTAGGTGGCATGATGTCAGGGTAATCCTATGGGCTAGGTTTGGTAAAGGCTCCAGGGCCATTAGCCTAGGACACACCTATGAACCTATAATAAATGATGGTACTGTTGCAAGTTAACTCCAGCCTGGTGGAAGAAATGGCAATCAGCAAACCGCTTGTAGGGGGACATTTGTGACCCATCATTGAGGGTCCTATCACTGCTCAACTACTAAGGAGACAATAAAGAAGTTATGTATTCAGCATAATATTCCATCTGTGCTGTCCATTTTCATTCTTCCTCAATTGTTGGGCTCAGATCCAAACCTCAGATCTAACTTGGCCATTACTAAAGTTTGTGATAACCAAAAAAGCTCTTGAGCTTACCCCATAACACACCAACCCCTAACATACGTCAGATCTTGTTTGATGATTTTACCAGAAGTGGTATATATATATATATATATATATATATATGATATTAACACACACACACACATATATATATATATATATATATATATATATATATATATATATATATATTCTTAAAATGTATATGTCCTACAGAGAAAACTGTATCTGGAGCTCAATCAAAAGGACAGTGGTGTCCTTATAATATCTCAGTCTTCCAGACGTTTGTAGAAACAAATGATGGGGGTTGGTGGGTGGGAAGTTGAGGAAAAATGAAAATGGACAACACAGATGGAAAGTTATGGTGAGTAGATAACTTCTTTATCTGATGTTGATATCTTCATTCTATCCTCAAACCTGTGTGGACTCTAACAAAGGATGTTCCTGAGCACAGTTGAACCAAAAGATACACTACCCCTCGATACTAGATCTAATTTGTAATGAGAGATAAAGTTATGAGGACATGCCCAAGTTGCCGCTGCACATATGTCGACCATGGAAAACCTGGATAGAAAGAGTCTATATCACGACGGCGAAATGTTGTAATATCAAACACTTAAAGATCGACAAGTATTAATCGAAACGCATTTCTGTGAATCGATGAATACTTACAGGGCAAACAAACACTTGCCCCGGAATCCAATGAAACTAACTTAACCTAAAACAAACCCACTCATGTGGAGGGCTGTGCCCCACCCCAACTAAATATACCAACTCAGAGATCGCACTACAGTGGAGAAAAGGGCAACATTGTGTAGTTGGCCAACTACATCTTTGCCCTGTAAGTATTCACAGAATTGAGCAAATCCGTTTTGATGTTATACTTGACGATCTTTAGGTGTTCAATATTACGACGTTTCGACATCATGATATAGACCCGAAAGAAATACTGAAGAAGTTGCCATGGATCTAGTTGAATTGGCACTTACAGGTTTTGTTATGGTAAAACCTAATTTGTTATAAATGAAACAAATACAGTTAGCCAGCCATCTGGCTAAAGTTACTTTTGCGACTGGTTTACCCAATTTCAAATCTGCAAAGGAAACAAACAATTGGTTTGTCTTTTGGATTTCTTGTGTCCTATGTAGATGAACAAAATTGTCTGTGAACATCCAATAAATACAACATATATTCACCTTTGTTTGCAAATTTAGGAAAGAATACTGACAAATTAATGGACTGATTGATTTGGACACCACCGTGGGAAGGAAGGATGCATTGGTTCATAATGTAACCCTATCCTTATGAAAAGCCAAGTAGGGAGGTTTTGAAGACAAGGCTTGATGTTCTGAAATTCTTCCAGCTGAGGTAATGGCTACTAGAAAGACAGTTTTCCAAGTGAGAAACTTAAGGTCACATTTAGCTGCTGGTTCAAAGGGGAATACATTAATGCTTGCAGTACCAAGTTCAGATCTCATGGTGGAGTAGGGTCTTTAAATGATGGTCTCAAAAGAAGACTGACTCTCAAGAATGCTTTGCAAAATTTAGAAGAGGCCACAGAAGAAACTTCAAATACAATATGAAAATTAGATATTACTGTTAATTGAACCTTAATGGTAGAGGAGCTTGCCTCTTATTTAAAGAGTAAAGCTAAAAATTCGAGTGTGTTATGTACTGGAGCTGAAAATGGATCAACATGATTTTGTTGTGCCCAGTAAACAAATCTTTTCCATTTACTTGTAATAAATTTTCATGTTGGAAGATAAAAGGATATGGCAGACAGGGTAAGAGAGCACTGGTGGTCTGGCTATTAAGGGAATTGGAGAAACCAGGCTGTAAACTTAAGGTTTGAGATGCCTGGGTGAATCATGCCTGTTGAGTGAGACAGGAGGTTTGGAACTGGATCCAGAATCCAAGGTTGGTGAAGTAGATGAGGCCATAGGAAGGGAAATCAAGCCTGTAGAGGCCAGTAAGGTGCATTGATGATGACTTCGCTCTTCAACCTGAGAGCTTTCTGCAGAAATTTCAGAATTAATGGAATCGGTGGGTAGGCATAAAGCAGACCAGGAGGCCAACTGTGAAGAAGAGCATCCCTCAGTGCCCCCCCCCCCCCGTGAGGGGATTATGGCAAAGGAACTGCTGCACTTATTGTTTAGGAGAGAAGCAAAATGATCACAGCAAGGCTGTTCCCACTGACAAAAGATCATTTCTGTCACTTTCCTGTTGAGAGACCAGTCATGAGGTACAAGAATGGACCTGCTCAATTTGGCTGCTATCATGTTGGACGTCCCCGGAATGTACATTGCAATGAGAAAGCGGTTGGATGAGATCATCTATTGCCAGACTCCGAGTGCTTCTTGACACAAGGATTATGATTTGGGCCATCTTTGTCTGTTGATGTACCAAACTACTGACGTATTGTCTGTTTGCATAGCAATTATCCCTGAAGGAACATTATTCTGGAGGGCCTGCAGTGCTAAGAGCACTGCTCTCATCTCTAGGACATTTATATGAAAGTCGGTGTCTTTGGGGGACCAAGTGCCTTGGACTGCTTTCCTCAGAAAGTGCCCCCCACCCCAACTGGAAAGCATCTGTGGTCACTATGGCCTTGGTCTGAGGGAGAATGAATGGACTGACTTGTAGAACATGATCAGATTGAATGCACCACCTGAGATCTTCTCTTGCATGCTTGCGTGATTCTTATTTGTGCTGACATGACGTTGGTAAAGAATCAACCACTGTGATGCCAATATTCATTGAAAAATTCTCACATGAAATCCAGCTAGAGGTACTAAGGTTATTGCAGCTGACATTGATCCTACAGCTTGAAGGACCAAGCGAGCTGAAATCTTGGTACTGCAAATTATTTTGTGACCTGTAATCTGACAGTTTGTACTCTTGAGGGAGGACAGAAGGTATCACTGGCTTAATGTCAAAAACTGCTCCTATGAATTCCAAATTTTGAGTTGGTTGTAGATGAGACTTGTCATAATTTATGGATATCCCCATATGAGAGCAAATCTGCAGTACCAGATTTCTTGTCCTTATTAACATATACCTGGTTGGGGTGGTAATGAGCCAGTCAACTAGATATGGAAAGACTCGAAATCCCTGAAGTCACAAGTGAGCTGCTACTACTGCCATACATTTGGTAAACACCCTGGTGGCAGTCGTGAGGCCAAAGGGTAGAGCTCTGAGCTGGTATTGAGTGGCTCCCAGACAGAAGGATAAAGAACTTATGGATTATCTGTTCATCTTTATGTGACAGTACAGGCCTACTTTGAAATCCCAACACCCAAAATTTCAACATTCAAAATCCCAAGAGGAAAATCATGAAATTGTGGAAACTCAAACGTCGGATTTTTACTAGGGTAAGTAAACACTTGCCCAACATGCACTGTTCTCCACTGTAATGCAATCCCAGAGTTGGTATATATAGTAAGGGGGGATGTGGGGGGCACAGCCCTCCACCTATGTGGGTTTTACTTACCTAGGCGTGAGTTTCGTTTCCATTTACCAAGTGTTTACTTACCCTAGTAAAAATCAGACATTCAAGTTTCTGTGGTTTTGTGATTTGCTTCTCAGGATTTTAAACATCGATATTCTGGGCATCGGGATTTTGAAGTAGACCCAATACTACACATCCTGAAGGTCTACTGAGCACATCCAATCATCCTTGCCCAGAAAAGAGAGAATGGACTGAACAGTGACCATCCAAAACTTTGTGTGTTGAACTGACTTGTTCAAGTCAATGAGATGCAAAATTGGTTGCCAGTCCCTGTTTTCTTTGGCACTAAAAAGAATCTTGAGTAAGCTGCAGATTCTATCTGGTATGGCGGGACTTCTTCAGTGACTTTTTTTCAAGCAGTTTTGTATTTGTATTCCTGCTTCCTTCCTCTGACTGGGTGGAACATTGGGAATTTTTCATAGATTTGGGGGTGGAAGGGAAAAGGGTATTCTATAACCTCTGGAAATAATGCTCTGCACCCAAGTATCTTTTGTTGTTTCGAGCCAGGTTCTCTGGTAGAGGGATAGTTGACCTTCATTTGCCTCTAGAGGTGAACAATTAAGCCTCCTTTCAGGAGCACTAATAAGGTCTGTCAGAGAAAGAATCTTTGGAGCCCTGGTTTTGCAGGCCTCCTCTGATGCAAGGGTGTTGTCATCCATTAGAGTTCCCCCCTTCTGTCCTAGGGAAACCTTCTACACATCTGTCCTGAAAGGACCCTGGGACTTCCTGAACCAAATTTTCCAACCACCTCGTTGTTTCCTAGAAAAGGATCTTTGAGGGGTCAAAAAAAGTATGCCCACTGCAGGTGGATAATGTCCTTCATTTTGGGGCCAAACAAAGAAGTGCTGTCAAAAGGAGCACTGACAAATGAGGACTTGCACAGCTCCACAAAATCGCATAAATGCATCCAGGCATGCCTCCTAATGGAGATGCCTAAACCTGCTGCTCTTGAGGTGCCTTCGGCTGCATGTGAAATAAGCCTCATGGATGAACTTGACAGAGATTGGAGGGTAGCCAACTGAGAAGCCATGGATGACTAGGCCTTAGCAGAAATGGTCTCTGGAAGTGAAGTTGAAAGTTCTTTGGTCAAATCCCTTTGCAACCTAGTAAAATGTGCCAAATAGTTAAGTGACCTAAGAGCAAATGTCACTGAAGCAGAGATATGCTTCCCAAACATGTCCCTTGCCCTAGACTCCCTGTTAGGGGATATACAAAGGAACTCTGTTCAGCAAGTTCCTTCTTGGTGGCCATCACCAAGACCATGGCATCCACAGGCACCCCTTTAGCCCAAAATTCCTTCCCCACAGGTGGAGCTAGAATCCTGGCTGGCCTTTTCGGTACTGGTTCAACTGCATCAGGCTCCTTCCACACCCACTGAGAGACCAACTCAATGAGCTTGTTGGTGGGTGGAGTGACCCAGGAAGAAGATGGGCCAGCTCCAGAAATACTGGTTCCTCAGGTGAAGGGTTTCTGGGGGTCAAACCACCTCTCTGTTTCAGGATTTTAAATGTCTCCAAATGATACATCTTCTGAAGGCAATCGTGGGGACACTTCACACTCATTGAAGTCTGTATCCTCAGTGACTGACTCTTGTGGAGAGTTCAAGTGCCTCCTCTTGCACTTTCTCTTCCTTGGGATTTCCTCAGTGGGATGTTCCAGGAAAGTGTAAGAAGAGACTATGAATCCCTGCTGGACAGACTGGAAGCCTCAAGCTGGTTGTATCTATGGAGTTGAATGATGAGGCTCCAAAGTGCAGACATATTTGGGTGCTGGACTGAAGATTCGTCAATCCTATCAGAGCAGAAAACACTCTCTTCACAAACTTGAAGGCAGAATACCCCATGGTAAGAGAAGACCTCGGCACTGAGAAGGCAGGCTTCTGGACCACCGTCTCCTCCAGCTCTGAAAGCAATCTTCCAGAGAAGGAAGTTGGCACTGAGCTATCCAATGCTGAAGCACCAAGGCACAGAGATGGCTCTGAAACCTTCAGAGTTAATCCCAGCATTTTGGATCTGACAAGGAAGCTTCGGCTCCGAAAGGATGTTGGAACTGGGACACAGAGTTAGCCTCTGATCTGTAGATAGGGTTATCTTTGGATCCAAGCCAGACAGACCCAAAAGGCTTGGATCTACGGGCTCTAAAGCAATGAAAAGGATCAGAGGAGGAGTCTGAGATGGTGGTGTCATGGAAGGCTGGCCCTCCAGAGCCGAAGTAGTAGGAGCCAGTAACACAACCATCTGGATCTGTGCTGAGAAACTTCCTCATCATCCTGTCCGCATCCTCTTCAAACTTCTGGAGGAACGAGATGAAGCCAGAGAGGATGACTTAGTATGGCACCTTTTCATAAAGGCAGATGGGACCCTGGAAGGAAATGGATCAACAGATGGAAAGTAATGGGTCCTAGGCAATACAATAAGATCGGACACAGTCGGCTCTGAATATTTTTTGGTCGGCTCCAAGAAAGTCGGATCCGTAAGCCTTTTTTTCTTCAGATCCTAGAGGGAAGAAGTTTGAGACCTCTGAATCCAACTTAGTCCTCTTCTTGGACAGCTCTGAGGATGGAGTTCTTCTTCTTCTTTCGGCTGCTCCCATTAGGGGTCGCCACAGCAGATCAACTGTTTCCATTTCTTCCTGTCATCTGCATCTTGCTCTGTCACACCAACCACCTGCATTGTCCTCTCTAACCACATCCATAAACCTTATCTTAGGCCTTCCTCTTTTCCTGTTACCTGGCAGCTTCATCCTTAGCATCTTTTTCCCAATATACTCTGTATCCCTCCTCAGCACATGTCCAAACCACCGTAATCTTGTCTCTCTGGCTTTGTCTCCAAACCTTCCAACCTGGGCTGACCCTCTAATATACTTATTCCTAATCTTGTCCATCCTCGTCACACCCAGTGCAAATCTTAACATCTTCAACTCTGCCACATCAAGCTCTGACTCCTGCCGTTTTGTCAATGCCACTGTCTCCAACCCATATAACATAGCTGGTCTCACTACCCTCTTGTAGATCTTCCCTTTCACTCTTACTTGTCTGTCACAAATCACTCCTGACACTCTTCTCCACCCACTCCACCCTGCCTGTACTCTCTTTTTCGCCTCTCTTCCACACTCACCATTACCCTGAACTGTTGATCTCAAGTATTTAAACTCATCCACCTTCGCCACCTCTACTCCCGGCATCATCACCATTCCTCTATCCTCCCTCTCATTCACACACATATATTCTGTCTTAGTCCTTCTGACCTTTATTCTTCTTCTCTCTAGAGCATATCTCCACCTCTCCAGGGTCTCCTCCACCTGTTCCCTACTTTCACTACAGATCACAATGTCATCTGCAAACATCATAGTCCACGGGGACTCCTGTCTGATCTCGTCTGTCAACCTGTCCATCACCATTTCAAATAAGAAAGGGCTCAGAGCTGATCCTTGATGCAATCCCACCTCCACCTTAAACTCATCCGTCACTCCCACCACAGACCTCACCATTGTCACACTACCCCCGTACATATCCTGTACCACTCTTGCATACTTCTCTAACACTCTCGACTTCCTCATCTCTGAGGATGGAGTTAAGGAGGTAAAAGCAATAGGAGATTTTGACTCCTTGGACTTAAGCTTGGGGGATTGAGCCCCTGTAATAGCTTCTCCAAAAGATGAAGGCAGCAAAGCTTTCAGTATTACTTTGTTCTTTCTGTCCACTAGGGCATGGGGATTAAAATTGTGGCAGATAGAACAGTCTTCTTGCAGGTGCTTGTAAATGCAAAGATTGTGGGCATCCAAAACAGGCAACTTGTGCCCACACTTCAAACACTTTTTGAAGCCAGACGGACCCTTTCTCAGCCATTCTACAAATAAAAAAGAATAAAGTGGGTAGGAAAGTTTTTTTAAGTAGGGAACAAAAAGAGGAAAAGGTATTACCAACAATGGTAATTAAGAATACACTAATGAGTATAAAAAAGAAGTTATAGATACCAACGATGGTGTTTACAGAAATACTTTAAGTACAAGGGTAAGGGATTAATAGAAACCACACAAAGTAGAAAAGGCAGAATATAAAGTTTTGAAAGACAATTTCTAACTTATCTAAAAATTAGTGAAGTTCAAGAGCTATGGCTAACCACGTCCCCTCACGAAAAGTGGCAAACGAGAGCTGAGGTATGTTAGGGGTTGGTGTATTATAGGCAAGGAAGATGCTCAAGAGCTTTTTTGGTTACCACGAGCTTTAGTAACAGCCGAGTCGGATCCACATATGAACGCAGGAGTCGAGGATAGAATGAAAATTGACATAATCAGATGTACCGGTTACATATACAAAGGACCTGTTTTGATGGAAATTTGATTATTATAACCCCCAAATCAGTGAGGGTGAAAGGATTTTGAGATCCATACTAGAACAAAGCTCAGAAAGCTCAGTTCTTGATTATCACTTTTCAAACAGTCCCGAATACCAGACTGGCTTAAAGAAGGGGTGTACCAAACACAAACTGGACACAGCACAAATTTGCAATAAGACATTCCTGAACAAGCAATTGATGCAACTAATCCTCCGAGCTATGACTTCAGTTCAGGTGACTAATAGCAAAACTGCAATGCACTTGGAAGAAGTAAGCTTAGCAATTGCAAATTGTTTCCCTCAGTCATGCAAAGGAAATGGAATGTCTCATTGTCCTACATTTCTGCATACATTCCTGGAAAACACCTGAGTTGTCTCTGTATACCCAGAGTGTGAAGCATCTTATATCCCTTGGTTTCTGTCATCAAAAAGAAAACCATAAGATAAGAAAGTTAACTACACACAATAAGGAGACACAAGAGGAGGTCCATTTTTGGTAGCAGCAGGAGGTAAAACTGCTTGGCAAATTGATCTTTTCCAGGCTGCTAATACCCTTCCTTAACCCCTTAAAGTCTCTCTCTCTCTTTTGACTTTTCCCAGTTAGGGGTCACCACAGTGGATCACCTTGTCTGCTCATGATAGGCAGTGGAGTTTTTATGGTGTTGAGTTGCCAGCCCGGCGCCCAACCTTCCACAGAAGGCACACGCACGCATGCACTCACAGTGTAAAGCTTCTCCAGATCTTCAGTGTGACACAAACACATTCAGAATACAAAGAAAAAGAAACTGCTTGAGATCAGCTATTCCAGTGGCAGTGGGAAACTGGAAAGACATTTTAGATAGCCCTACACTTAATCTAGCATTATAGCAAATGCACTGTGTTTGTTTCTGAAAAGAGGAGGTCCCTCCTCAGTACCAGCAAGATATGGACATCACATCCAGCTTATGGTATGAAAAATCATCCACAGCTGAAATTCCAAAAATACGATAGCATAGGAAATGCTCTAGAAGAATAAGCATGTTTTGTAGTGAAAGGCTCATTACATTTACTAAGGCAAAACTGTATTAAGTCAGGCAGCATTTTGGATAAGTGCAGCTTAGATGTTTGACCAAGCTTCTGTTTAAAAAAGGAAAGAAAACTGAATGTCTCTGCAAATTGCATTTGTCCTCTCAGTGTAAAATCTTAGCTGGAGGTGAATATTCATAACAGAGGAAATGTACTGCTTAATGTACTCTAAAAAGAAAATGTGTTTGGATGAATGGACTAGTTTTGTTTGGGGTCTGTGGCTTCCTTAGGTATGAAAGTAGGAATGCTTTAGCAGGGACTCTTCTTTGGTAAAATAACACACACACACACATCTCCACAAATACTTCCACTGGATGTCACTCTGACTTGAAGCATCATGGAAACAAGTTTCTACTCTGGTGAAGCTAAACACCTCAAAGCTGTTATTGTCAACTTCTCCAACATAAGTTAGGACTGCCAAGGAAGCAAAGGATCCCATGGAAAAAGGTCAAGGAAAAGTGTGGTTTAGAAAGGATTTGCACATTTTTAGTGACTCCAAGGAAGAAACCTGTCACTCAACATAGAAACTACAAACAGCTACAAACTGCACCTTAATGGAGGAGTAACTCGACCCAAAACCAAACATTCTCAGAAGAAAACTAAGATGGGATAGAAGATAAGGTACATCTTGTTATTGGGCATTAGGCAGTATCAGGATTACAATGCTCTTCTCTCTCTAGATGACTTGAAAGTGTTTGCTGTCTAAGAGGAAGAGTTGACCTGAAACTACTTCAGAGAAGAAAGACTTTCTAATGGCAAACAATGGAACTGGAGCTGACAAGTAGTCTGAAGGAGTTAATGCCTATACTAGGCTTGCCTCATGTGAGAAGAACTTTTAAGGTTTATTGGTTGCTCCATCAGGTATTGAAGAAGAAATGGAAAGCAGACCTGCTGAATCCAGTAAGAAGCTACAAGAACAACCTTTCTCTGTGCAGTATGGCTTTCAGGAAGACACTCATATCCACAGGAAAAGGATATTGAATGAAGCCCAGAAGGCCATTTCCAGATCATAGCATAATGTTACTTGAGAATCCCATCAGGCTACAGACTATGGATATGAAGCAGTTTCAACAAGTGTGTTCCACATGCAAAACAGCTCTCAGGCTACTCTAGACATATCAAGACACAGTGGCTCAGTCTTTCTTGCTAAATAACTGGCCTACCTGGAGTTTGATCTGCTGCCAGACTACTGCTGAATTATCATGTCTATAGCAAAATGTTAATAAGGTCAAAATAAATATCCACAAATTCTAAATTAACTTTCCCCAAATCTAAGTGACTTCAGAGAGGGCACTCAAAGAGATCGCGGTGTGGGGGCAGACCCCACACAGAGGTGCAGGAAGGACTGCCCCACGCAAAAGGCTGTTTTACTGTGTTGCCTATATACAGTTTGTACTGCACATAGTTATGCAAATTACAGCAACTATATGAGATGTGGTAAAATGGTACAAAGCTGCTGACCAAGCGTTATATCTTTTCAGCATTAAGGAGCAAGTGTCCCCTTTTGTCTGCTGATATACCAAAAACAAAAGTTATGTACTCACCAAAATGGCTCTGTGTTGTCATATTTTTGTTTGGTTCAATGAATGGGACTCTGATCCAGCCTCAGCACCTCCAAGCCTTTGGATCCAGACTTCTGACTCCTCCCCAACCCATAATTCCCTTACCATTTTTAAATTACTTCTTATCGAGTATGCCCCATGTAAGAATATATGTAACTAGTGATAATACTGCAGTTGAATAAAACATGATCCAATAGGAAACTGAAAGGTGAAGGGCTCCATAAGAATAGTAAGGTAACTAACCTGTTGAAGTTACAGATAAGTACACTCCCATAGCAGCTACTCATCCTACAAGGAGTTGCAGGTGACAATTTGGAAGGGGGGTGGTGGAAGCATGTTAAACAAGACAAAAATAGGGCAACATGGTGAGTACATGACTTTTGTATCCAATGTTGTCCATTTTGATCTGATTCAATGAAAGGGACAGAACTCTAGCTACATAATGTCCTGGATGTTATTAAGGAAGGATGTTCCTGAGAACAGCAGAGCCAAAGGAGGAAAGAGCTCTGGACTGTACATCCCGTTTATAATGAGACACAAAGGTATGCAGTGTAGACCAGGTAGCAGCTGCACAAATCGCATCAATAGGAAACTGAAGCTGAAAGACTGTAGAAGTTGTCACTGCCATTGTTGAAGAAGCGGTTGGTTTCTTGGAAAGGGGGGAGACCCAACATTTCATGGACAAAGGAAATAACGTGATAACCACCTTGAGAGGATGATTTTTGACTAGGGAACCAGAATCACACAATATGACTCCAAAGAAACAAATTGCAGCCAAGGACAGGAACTCAAACAGAAACCATTCTCTCTATTATTTTATTGTTTTTTTTAACTATGATTGGTTGAGCATGTGTTTGAATGATATTTAAACCTGGCATATGCAGATGTTTTTTGTTCTGAAGAAGTCCCATGCAATTTTATGGGGGATGAAAGCACTTAACGTCTATTGTGGTTGTATCTAATAAAGAAAACTGTTTCCATTTGAGGTCCTGTCCTTGGCTGCAATTTGTTTCTTTGGAGTCAGATTGTGTGATTCTGGTTCCCTAGTCATGAGGTATGGATGGAAACAGCAGCAGATGGCACCCAACAGGATGGTTTTGGATCCAACGTTAATTTAACATCTTTAATACAACAGGTTAGCCAGCAGTTGGCAGACCAATCTTACCATATTAGAACTTTAGGACTCTGACGAAGTGGCATTCATGGTATGAACTCGAGTTTAGGCTTACCATTAACACAAGCTACACCTGTTATTTCTGGTGAGAATGTACAGCAAAGCAACTCAACACCTCTGGTGAAAGAACGAATACAATGGGCGATTGGAAGCACATCGACAGCAACCGAATAGTACCAACGACAACATAGGTATGACATTTTTGGACAGTTTAAAACGTTTTGACAATGTATTGTTAAAATACAAAAAAATTACAGTTGGAGAATAGTTACCTGCAGAGAAATATACTGAACTTAAACAAGTACCCAAAGGGTTGAGACTGTGGTATTACCCTAATGTTGGCTTGACAGACCCTTGTTTCATTAGAGACCTGCATAGTATTTTTGACAGGGCAGGCTTGGAAATGATGCAGCTAATGATTACAAATAACTTAACTGCTATGGATAACCTCAGTAAAGAACTTGAGGTTATAAATGGTGCTTTAAGGAGGGATGTTCTCTTTGAGCACTATAAAATTAACTATGATAACATTTTTTCCAAGATTGAGAAGATTTGTAACGATATATTTCTAAGGAAAATGAAGAAAATCAAAAGGGACTTGGAAGCATATAGAAATTATTGTGCCTACCCCAAAGGTGCTGATAACCATGGAAACAACCTTATTTCAACCAATCACAACCATGGGAATCATTTGTCAGAGATGACATCACCACAAATATTTCAAAGGCAGCAGAATGCACCCAGGACCAACACTTATGCTGAAATCACTGAATGGGTGAGATCTGACCGTTTGAAGAATAAATATGAATTTAATGAAAGAAACAACTATTCAAGGGATTTTCACCAGGAACGAGGATTACTTAGCCCAACGAGCATGGCCAAAACAGAAATATGGCAGTTGGCAACAGAAAAATGCTAATAAATTTGGACACTGCAATTGAAGGCAAAAATGCCTTTACAAGTGACTTATTTTGTGATTTTAACAACTGAAACAAGTAATTTTAGCATTCCCATGGACATTTCAATGGATTTTGACTGTTCAAATGATTTATTTAGTGATTTTAACACACAGTTAAACTTGTATGTCTCTTTTGAATCTGATTCAACGGTGGCTGACATTTTTGATGAAGAAATGGTAGGCCAATAAAGTGGACCTGATATTATTTTTAATACTGCAAAAGATTTTAAAGTGTATAACTAGTCTAATAAGAATACTGCTCAGATGCATGCAGATGTGCTATCTAAGGGGTTCAGTTTTATTCCTGCATGCAGAGGCCTTTTATTGCTGACTTATTACTTGATTTGAAGCTATATACTAGAAAACTAAATTTGTGTTTGTTCTTTCATTCAAATGGGGAAAATGTAGACTGTTAAAAGCTTGTTTGGAAAAACCTAGCATGTTTACTTTGTTGGGAGGGTGGCCTAATGAGTAAAGTGTTGCCTTATAAACACAAGGTGCAGGGTTTGAATCTCACAAGGGATAATTGGCTAGGCTTAAAATGGCTCGTAAGGGCAGTTAGCTTAGTACTAATCTATGAACCTAATAATCCACCTATGCATAATCTTGTACATTGTTTTGAAAAAACTTGTGAGGTGGATTTTAAGCAAATGTTGAAGGAAGAGGCCCATTTGGGTGATGACCATATGACTGCTAATGAAACAGCTTGCTTAATTGATATGGTCACTGATAAACAAATTTGTGTAATGAAACCTGGTAAGGGAAATGAGATGATAATTATGGATAAAACAGACTATAGTAACAGTATGAATGTTATTTTAGTGGATGGGAATTGTACAGAAGTTTCACAAAATTAAATTAACATTGCCTGTAAAAGGATAGACAGCATCTTGGATGATATGATTTTTCAGGGTCAGATGAACCTGGATAAGTATAATTATATCAAAAACGCATACCCGGTGACTGCAAATATCTTTGGGATCCCTAAGCTCCATAAGGACCTGAATCAACCCCCATTTAGACCTATAGTGGACATAAAATCATCCAACACCCACTATATGACAAAGTTAGCAGACTTTTATTTCAAAGAGGAGTTGAAAGAACTTGAGTATGTATGCAAAGATTTGTGGGATTTTCTGAAGGACTTAACGTAGCGTTTTTTGAAGACATGATTTTTGTTACTACAGATGTTAAAAATTTATTTTCAGTTATACACTATAAGGAGGGTTTGGAATGGCTTGAAGCACAGCTTTGCAAGACTAAGAAATTTATTTATTTTATTTATTTTACATTTGTTAACCGGGGGTGTCTGACTGAGCCGAAAAGGCCCTTTTTCAGCAGAGGCCCGGGGAGAAAAGCTCCACATATACACAGGATCGTATTAATTTGATAATTGCCCTCATGGAAGTCATTCTTCACAACAGTTATATTTTCTTTGAGTGACAATACTTCAAAGCAGGTTGTAGGTGTAGCTATGGGGGCTGCTTGTGCCCCCCCATGTATCCAAACTGCATTATGTCCTTTTGGGAAACTGAATACATTTTCAAAATAGATTTGTGGAAAATATAAAATACTACACAAGGTTTTTGGATTACTTTTTTTTTTTTTTTTTTTTTTTAGTTTGGGCGGGGTCATCAGAGTTCTTGGAGGAATTTCTGGATTACATTAACAATAGTACCACCTTCTTAGAATTTGCTCACGTTACATAAAGAGAGAATATATTATTTGGCTGTAGAAATTAGTATAAATGAAGAGAAGCAGAAACTTAGATAAAGGATCTATACAAAAACAACTTTTTTGAACTCTTATCTGGATTATAGTAGTTGCCATCCTTCACACCAAAAAAGATCAGTGGTAAAAGGGCAGCTGGTAAGAGGAGCCAGAATGGTAACAGATGATGACTTTATAGCTGAAACCAATTTTATTATGGACATGTTTAGGAGAAGGGGTTACCCTGAACATTTACTGCAGAAAATAAATATAGAAGTTCAAACAAAAAGAGTTAGTGGTATTTTCAGGCCCATCTTAAGTCAAAAGTCCATATATTGTGACAATGAACATGTAATATGTGTTATTGGTGAAGGGGCAATGAATAGAGGAGAAAAAGAAAAAAATAACTTCTTTTTTATTAGATTTAATAAAGACAGTTTAGCTGTGGTAAAAATTGTCAATAAAAACTGGTCCATCCTTAATTCGGATTATATGACTGTAGAAAAAATAGGCACTAAGCCATTTATTGTGTTTAAAAAGGATATATCTTTTAAAAATCTACTTGAAAATAATAGGGTAGGAAAAGAAGGGTCTATATTACAACGTTGAACTTGTATAAGTTTGAACATTGTAATATCGAACCCAAAAGTCTGAAGTTCAAAAATAGCAAAGCACGGCACATCGATTTTTTCCCAGGGAAAATAATCAGTGAGCAGTTTTTGGGGCTTTGCTATTTCCTCCACTGTAGTGTGATCTTGGCCTTAGTATATTTAAGTAGGGGGGTGAAGCCGCCCCACTTTAGTTTAAGTTTACGGTTTAATTTTTTTGGGGGGGCACGGAATAGCTATTTTTTTTTCTCTGGAAAAAAAAATCGCTGTTCTGTGTTTTCATTATTATTGGGTTTCGGACTTTAGGGTTCAGTATTACAAAGTTCAAACTTATGTTAGTTCAACATTGTGATATAGACCCGGAAAAGGACATAATAGGCCCTCTGGAAACTTCAAATGTGAGATATGCAGACAATACCCGAGTGTTACTGAAACACTGGTAAAATTTAGATTGAGTGACTATAAGGTTAATATACATGGTCATTTCACCTGCCAGTCTAAAAGTGCTGTTTATGCTGCAAAATGCCTGCATTGTCCAGCATTTTACATAGTAAAAACTTGTATAAAGTTCTGAGAAAGAATGTATGAACATCTAAATTATATAAAAAATTGGTAGTACAAATGCCCTATCTAAACATGTACTAGAACATAATGAACATGTATTTGTTTTTTTGTTCTGCAGCAGATAGTTTCAGACAGTCAAGGGAGGGTGATACCAGAACACCTAGAACTGTGTGAACTAAGATGGCAATTAAAACTAAATGCATCTGAGTACCCTGGCCTGAATGAATATACTAGTATATATTGTTTATTAAAGCTCAGGCACATTGAGGGTTAATGTTTTTTAATTGTTTTTTAACTATGATTGGTTGAGCATGTGTTTGAATGATATTTAAACCTGGCCTATGCAGGTGTTTTTTGTTCTGAAAAAGTCCCACGTAATTTTATGGGGGACGAAAGCACTTAACGTTTATTGCGGTTGTATACAATAAAGAGAGCTGTTTACATTTGAGGTCTTGTCCTTGGCTGCAATTTGTTTCTTTGGAGTCACAGGGTGATTTTTGAGACAATCCATCCCAGTTCTAATTTGGATAAGGCAATAAATAATTGGAATGATTTTCTGAAGACTTTAGTTCTATGCAAGTAAATTCTAAGTTGTCCATGAGAATAAAGTGTAATCCATACTCTCCTTGTTGGAAAAAGTTGGAAATAATACAGGTAAATTAACGGATTGATTTATGTTGGATTCAGAAGCCACCTTTGGAAGGAAAGAGATTTGGTTTCAGGAAGACTCTGTTTTTGTGAAAGACCAAATATGGTAGTTACATAAAAGAGCATGAAGTTTGAAAATTCTCTCAGCTGAACTGTTACAAAAAGGATATTTTTCATGTCAAGAAGTTCAGATCTATAGAAAGTGCTGGTTGAAACAGGAATTGTATGAGGGCTTGAAGTATCACTGTGATATCCCATGGAGGAAAAGGTTCTCATATTGGGAGAAGTGTTCCCTTTTCAAACTCCACTCCCATCTCTGGAGCTGTTCACAGACACTTCATATGTAGGATGGGAGCTTCCTTTGGCTCTATAAAAGTGCAGAGCCTCTGGACACTTCAACAAAGGAAATACCACATCAGTGTCAAAGAGATGAGAGCTATTCTGTTGGCTCTTCAAGCATTCCATCCTCTTTTCATGCCAGGGTCCATTAAGGTACTGACAGGCAGTGCCACTGATATGTTACTGTTTTGGGAGGAGTCAAGGATGCCATCATTGAAAAAGTCTCTATCCTGCATCCCAGAAATGCATGATCCTGTGGAGGAGTCAGGAAAGACTTTTGGAAATTTATAGTGAACCCCAGGCTTTGCAGAAATGAAATGACAAAATGAAGATGCTGCAGTAGAATCTCTGGAGAGGCTTTTAGAAAAAGTAGGTCATCTAAGTAGCAAAAAACCTTCAGCTTGCAAAAAGCAATCACATGAACGAGGCATTTGGTGAATACCCTTAGGGCAATAGAAAGATCAAAGGGCAAAGCAGAGAACTGAAAATCCAGGAAGCAACAGAGAAACGTAAACACATCCTGAAAAAGGGATGAATAGGGATATGAAGATATGCATCCTTGAGTTCCAGAGAAACCAGAAAGGCATGATGAAACTGCAGAGGAAACAAGGTCTGAAAGGACAACATCTGAAAGGAAGGGACATTCAGAAAGCTGTTTATGTGAGACATCTAGAATGGGTCTCCAAGTGCCCTCTTTCCTGGGGACCAAGAACACTCTAGAATAAAACCCCTTACCCCTTTGAAAAACTGGAACGTCCTGAATAGTTCCCAGAGTCAAGAGACCCTGAGCCACCTCTAGAAAAAATGCTATATATTCCTGAGGGAGTTGAATAATGCCCATGAAAGAGGGAAGAGATTTCCATACCATGTAATACCCTTGGTGAATGATGGAAAGAACCCAGGAATCTTGAGTAATCTTTAACCAAACAGGGAGAGACAGGGAAAGACTAAGATAAAGAGGAATGTGGCTGAGAAGTACAGGATAGTCGGACAGCACCTGGTTTGTCAGGAAAAGGAGATTTCTGAGCTACAAGAGTTTGGTTAGCCTTAGCAGGGGGAGCTCTTCTACTACCCTTCTTACCTTTAGGGGGGAGGATGACACTGCCTGTGAACAAAGGCAAGCTTATTAGGGTAATTCCTTTGATGTTTAGGTACAGGAGAAACAAAGATAGGTTTTAGATATTTTAAAGCCTTACTCTTTTCCTGTAGGGACTTGAAGAGGTCAGCAGGACCGGCATCAAACAAATGCTTGTTATCCAGTGGTGGATTCATCAACTTAGCCTTAATATCATCAGGCAAAGGTTCAAGCCAAAGCCATGAATATCTCCTCAGCACAGAGCCAAAAGCAGCAACCCTAGAGAAGGCATCTGCTGCATCATAGCATTTAATAGTGTGGCGAGTCACCTGAGAAGTCGTCTCTAACAAGGAGATGGCAGAAGTCTTCCCCTCAGAGTTGTCAGAAATAACCTGACAATCCTGAGACAGAAGAGTCAAGATATATCTTGTCATATGGGTTTGATAACTGACGGTCCTAGAAGCAAGGGTAGCTGAGGTATTAACCTTCTTACCCAGGATTTCTATAGGTCAGCTGTCTTTATCAGAAGGAAACAACTTTGCAAAAGGCAGTAACTTTGTTGGCTTGTCAGATGCCACAGACACCACAAAGTGGTCAGCTAGTGGACACTTATAAAGGAACTTGTGGTCATCAAGCACCTTATAAAACCTATCAGTTTTTTGGGAGCAGGGGGTTATGAATCAGGTGCCTGTGATGCAGCAGAAAAGGCATCCAACAAGGGAGCCAAGGCAGGAGGAACAGCAGAAGGTGTAGGAGAGTCCATTTGCAAAAGCTTGTAATACCTCTGCTGAAACTCAGTCACCTGGGCACAATCTCATTTGAAATTCTAGAAAAGGTGTCCCTAAAGGAAACCTCATCAAAAGGAGAGTCAGGACTAGTAGTGTACTCTTCTTCCTCAGAACCATAGTCTAAGGGAGAAAGAATGTGGTAAGAATACGCAAGGATTTTCTCATACAAATCCTCCTCAGAGGAATCTTGCTCCCTAGGCCTCTTAAGAAGAGTAGAAGACCAAGAGGAGCTGGAACAGAAACCCCTTGAGGAGGCTTCAAAGCCATAAGGGATGTCACTCTTGTAAAACTTAGAAGGCTCAGCCCCCGTACGACACTCTGTAATTGTATTGGATACCTCCTTCCTAATCAGAATATGAGGTACACCCTTAGGTATTTCAGTAATAATCAGCTGCGGTTCCCTTTGAACATTTGGGGGGAATGTCTGCAAGGCCTCCAGGGACATGCATGAAGTCAGATCCATGCCGACCTCCAACCCAGAAGCTGGGTGATTTTTCCAGGCTTTCACTAGCCTCAAAAGAGATGTCTGGCAGAGGCAGCACAGTTTTCTTGGTCTTCTTTGTGGAAGGCTGACCCTTAGAGCAGAAGGTCCTTCCATAGCATCTTTTTCCAAAAGCTTAAGACACTGATTTTCTAAATATAAGGCCAAAGAGGAAAGCTGACTACACATAGTCTTCAGAATGAAAGCCTGGCAAATAGAACAGGACGTATGGTCATGGGAAGCACCTAGACAAAATAAACACAGCTCGTGATGGTCTTTATGGGGAATCTGTCTCCTGCCCTGGAATTTACCCTTTCCAGATGACATGAACTCTACAAGTAACAAAAACAAAAGGAAAAAAGATAAAAAAAACAGCAGTGGGGCACTTATCTGAAAATGTCTTGGTGAGCCAGCAGATGAAGTAAGAGTTCAGACCGATGACTGAAGATGGCATTTGGACTGCTATCAAAGTTCTGACGATAGTACATCTGGACATCACCATTATGCCCTATGCCATATGTGGGCAGCATACATGTGATGTACGACGTACCCTTAGCAACCTAAAGGCTTTGGTATACTGGCCGGACATTGGGCCACTCTTGGATCCCTACTGTAAGGAATACTGCAACAGTGAAATGGAAGAACATCTACATTCAAAAAATGGCATTTCCTAGCCATCATTAGAAATTGAGTAACCAAGCATTTAATTTCAGGGTCTCTAGGTGTGGAAAAGGATGCCAAGAAGGATGAGAGATAAGATCTGGCCTGCAAGCCAGTGTCCAGAGTGGACACAGGTGATATCAGAGATATGGGAACCAAACTTATAGAGGCCAACAAGGGGCAATGAGGATAATGTTGGACCCAGTGACTGAAGACATGCTTTGCCACTGCTGGATTGAGGGATCACTTGTTAGACAAACAACGTGCCTACTCAATCTGTCTGCTACTACATTGGAAGTCCCTGGGATATGCGTTGCCACCAGAAAGTGGTGGGAAGACATTGCCCATTGCCAAACAGTCATGGCCTCTCAACATAATAGGTAAGACCTGGACCCTCACGTTTGTAGATGTACCAGACCACTGACACATTGTCCATTGTCCATCTGAACTGAAATCATACCCACTGGAAGACAGTTTTGAAAGGCTGACAAAGCCAAAGGACTCTGTTCTCATTTCCATAACATTGATGTGAAGGTTGGTCTCTAAGGGAGTCCAAGTACCTTGGACTATCTTCCCCTCATAATGCTGCCACCCTAAAAGGGAAGTGCCTATGGTAACTACTGCTGTAGGAGTAAGTGGAGAGAATGGAAAGCCTGTTGATAAGGCTGGGGAAGTGATACACCATTTGACGTGGGTTCGGCACATTGAAGTCAGCCTGATTGGGGTGCTAAGGGGGTAATGAAATTGGGACCACTGGACTGTGAGTCCATTGAAAAACCCTCATATAAAATCCAGACATAGGAACTAGAATGATGGCTGACAGCACAACTCTAGAAGTTTCAGAATTAGCTGTGCTGGTGGAAGTGGATTGGATAGGAAAACATCACTGATGAGTACATCTGTTTTCCAAATATGTTAGGGGATGGGAAGATGAGCTCACTTTGCAGAATTCTTTCTTCATGGCTGAGGCTGCAGCCATGGAATCTACGAGGAGACCTTTATTCTAATTAATTTTGTGTTTCAGTGCAGCTAGAATGTTATTTAACTTCTTGGGTATTGGCTCAGCTTCATTAGGTTCCTTCCAAACCCAATGCACTACCAAGTTAATGACAGCATTAGGAGGAGGAGCCATCCAGGTAGTAGCAAAGCCAGCTCCAAAAACCTCCAGGAACATGGATTCTTCCAGAGAAGGCTTATCTGTTGATCACTCCCCCCTCTGTTTCACCAATTCTAGGATTTTGTCAAAAGAGATGTCTCCAAAGGGTATCTAGTGGAGCACCCCTCTTCATCCTAATCTGTGTTTTCTGTGATGGACTCCAGAGATGAATCCAAATGCTTCCATTTTCAAGTTTGCTTTTTATGTACCTGTCCTCAGTGATGGGTCTGAATCACAATGGGAGCTCAAGGATTGGACTTCCCCAAGACCTCTGGAAGCTGGCTGTCCCTGTAGATGAGAAGGAGTGGATTCTGGAGCAGAATATGTTGGATTGGATCCAAATAAAATGGAGGCACCGCTTCACTCGACCTTGAGAGGACCTGTTGGAAGGCCTTGAAAGGAGTGGAGGAAATCAGAACTGAGGAAGTCTCTCTAACTGGCAGGACAGACAGAGACCCCATAGCTCCAACTGTTTCTAGCTCCAAGGCTGATACTGGAGCTGATCCATCGTGAACTGAAACAATGAGAGGAAGGGACTACTTACACTCTCATCTTGATCCAAAAAAAGTCTGAGTCAAGAGAGAATGGGAGATAGGACAAATGGAGAGGGCCCGACCCAGACTTTCACGGGGTGATGATAATACCCCCCATTACAAGTCAGCCTGACCCTGACTTTCATGGGGTGATGATAATACCCCCCATTACTGGTCAGCATCAACATAGGCACTCCATAGATACTCTAATCAAAGGGCTTCAGTCCGAAGGTCAGATTTGCAATGGAGTTGTAATTAGATGGTTGATGGTAATGTTCTTGACTCTACCAGACAGGACAGAGTCAGGAGGACTCCTATCTTCATCTGCATCCTAAGGAACCTGTACATCACTCTGTCAATGACAGTTTAGGCTTTTTAAAGAATGAGCAGATCTGGAAGAAGCAACTGAGGATCCCTGGATCACGGTTGTGAAATGGGAGAATGGAGCTGAGGACTACCTTCACAGAGAAGAGTTGGGGTGCAGCTGGAGAATGGATCCGAGCCTTTGGATCCAAAGACTTCACAACCTTCTGTGCCAAACCCATGAAGGCTGTGGGGTCCAGGGACCATTTTTCTTGGGTCTCCCAATGCCCTTCTTGGAAGTGTGACTTCCAAGAATATGATCCTTTGGCTTTGGAGCCTCCATTCTCTATCTTTTTCCTTTGGAGTAGAAATAGTTGAAGAAGGAATTTATTTTGTTGATGAAGCAGGAAGGAGTCCCTTTAAGATTAGTTTGTCCCTTCCACTTTGAAGGGCTTTGTGGCTAAACAAAGCTTTGCCTTCATTTTTAGTATTACAATGCACCACTCTCAGACAGTACACACAAATGGGGCAGGAGTCCTGAGGGAAAAGTTTTATGGCCAAATTTAGTGCACTTGTTAAAGCTTTTATCAGACACTGCTATGGTTGAGTACTAGGAGGAGGAAGAGTCAACCACTAGGACAAACGTTGCAAAAGCTATCCAAGAAGCTACTCTAAAATAACTAGCAAGGTCTACAAGCAGTACTAGAAGAAAAATATTTGCGCGTGTATATTTTTTAATACACAATAGTACAGGAACTATTAAGCTAAACAGAAGAATATATTGTTAAGAATAAGAATTCTCTAGGAAAGCGAATGATAACAGCATTTATCCTGGTGTGGCAATCAGAGCCTCTAAGACCTTTTGGTTGCAGTGGCAAATGAGATCAGAGGTAATTTGAGTATGGGAAGGGAATTATTGGTAGGGGAGGACTCAGAGCCCTGGATCAAACATCTGTAGGTGTCAAGGCTGGATTCAAGTTGGATCACAGTCACATTCATTAAATTAGACAAAAAGGGACATCATCAAATCAACTGTTAAGCTGTTTGAGAGTATGGCAATTGCAGCAAGAGGTAAAGAACCATTACAGGCTATGAATGTAAAGAGAACTGCCCCAGTATACAGCATGACAATGTATAGGCTTGCAATGGAGTACACCCAGACATCCAAAACTGTCTCCCCTCTGTGCTCCCTCCCATCTTAGGGACATATAACTGATTTTGTGTGTCTGTGTCTCTGTGCAGGTGAAAGGGGTTCTGCAATTTAAGACTAAAAAGTACCATCCAACAGTGAAAGCGTTGTCTCAGTAGGATTTGGATATTCAGATCCCAACATTATTCCAGGCATAAGTGGGATGAAATTTTATGTTTATGGAGACTGAGGACATAGCATTCCACCTACTGTAGACATGCCTCACAATAAATGGTATAGAAACTGTGGCTGATAATTGTAAATGGGTGGGTTAAGATTAGGTTGGACTTTTACAAGGTTCACTGTAATCCTTAGAAAGTAGGACATTAATAATGGACTCCCTTGGAAACAGTAAAATCCAGAACTAATGGAGCAGCTAGCAGTCAGACATCAAGGTACGGGAAGATCTTTCTTCCTTGTACGCAATCGAAGAACACCTTACCACTGAGGTAAGACTGAATGGGGAATTGCTTGGAAATCATAATGAATGGCTCTTACTGGGAAGCATAAATACCTTCTTTACTCCATGGTGACCTTAATGTGTAAGTAGTTATCTTGGAGATCCAAACAGGACAGCTAGTTTCCTGATTGATAAAGTAATGACTGCATCATGACCATGCAAAAAAGTTTGTTTGGGTATACAAGTGTTTAAATTATTTAGATCTAAAATTTGCAATAGGTCCTTGTTTTCCTTTTTGTCTTTCTGACACAGAAAGCACCTGAGAAACAAACCCTTTCTGGTCTAGTGGGACCTCATGCATGGCTTCTTCCTAGGAGACTAAGCACCTTCTCTCAAAAACATTTTTGGACAAGGTGGGAAATAGGAATAGTTTAGTGCTGTGCCATTCAAGATATTACAAACCATACCGACCACTCCACTGTGGCAGACTACCAAGCAGACAGGCAGGACAGATGGCCCTGAACCATATGTGATCACTTTCCTTGGTCAACACAGCAAATATTTTGAAAGCAAGAATGTTTATGACAAGAGGTCAATGATCAACTGTGCATGTGTAAGGAAAATCCTCATTGCATGCAAAAAAAAAAATTTTTTTTGTAGGGGCAAGAACCCCTGCTACCCCCATGTCCTGCTAATTATATATACTAGCTCAGAGATTACACAATCCCTGGGAAAAGGAATATTCCAGCCACCCAGGGGACTGTTGATCTAGCACACCTGCCAACTGTCTGCATACATTGACAAACTGTGGTCAATCGCAGCTGTTGACATTTTGCTGTATCAACAAAATTCAAGCTTCCCATATATTATTATATAGAATAGTTGTGTAAAATCTTACCATAACAATAGATGTCCTTCTCTTCCATGTTGCAGTATTTTTGGTGTGGGATTTTCTGTCTCAGGCAACCCGTACATCGGTTCCTGTACAAAAGCTTCAGCTTGGCTGCTGTAGTTGTGTGGGATGTCACACATAGGGCAATAAACCAGGGACCTTAAATGTGATGACTGTATGCACAGACCTCAGAATTTGGAAGCCCAGCTGGAGTAGAGTAGCCAATGATGTTAGTCATAGGGTGAAGGAGCCATTATGTGGTTAAATTGGTCCCAGGGTAGGGTATAACCCCCAAGAGACCCAAGACAGATCAGTAATGAGAGGATAAGGGGGATAGGTGGGTGAGAAGGAATACTGCAACATGGAAGAGAAGGACATCTATGATTATAGTAAGATTTTACACAACTATTCTATGTCCTTCTATTCCTATGTTGCAGTATTCTTGGTGTGGGAGAGTACCACAGCTTAGATGGAAGGAAGGGAGGAGGTAGAAGAGGCTGATTCCACAAAGCCCTGCAGGATTGCTCTGGCAAATCCTGCACATGATCTGGAGACATTGTCTAACTTTTAGTGTTTGGTGAAAGTGTGACTGATGGGCCATGTGGCTGCTTCTAGAAGGGAAGCAGTGTCCAGGCCTTTTAAGAAGACTTTGTAGGCTGCCACTTCCCTGGTGGAGTGAGCTTTAACTCCCTGTGGGAGTTTTTGCCATGGTGTGAATAACATAGGCAAATAGATTTTCTAATCCAACATGCTATGGTTTGTTTGGAGACTGCCTTGCTCTGGGCCCTGGGGTGGAAGGAAACCAACAGTGGATTAAATTTTCTTATGGATTTTGTTTTGTCTAGGTAAAATCTTAGCTGTCTGTGTACATCCAGGGAGTGGAGTATTCTCTCATGTTCATTGGTAGGAGTGGGGTAAGAGTGGGGTAGATGGACAGATTGGTTTAAGGACAGATCATTGACCACCTTCGGCATAAAGGAAGGGTTAGTTCTTAGTGTTACCCTGTCCTTGTGGAAGGTAGTGTATGGAGGGCAGGCCATTAGGGCCTGTAATTCAGACACCCTTCTGGTTGAAGTTATGGCCACTAGCAGGACTGTCTTCCATATGCATATACATTTGCAGAGTAGTCGTAGTAGCAGGTTCAAATGGAGACTGGGTTAGTTTTTGCAGGATGAAGTTCAGGTCCCATGGTGGTGGGCTGGGTTTTCTTGGTGGTCTGATGTGTAAGACCCCTTTTAAGAATAGCTTCACACCGAGCCTGGCTAGTAGGGGAGGGTCTAGTGGCAGGCTGAGATTGCTGAAAGGTAGACTTTCACTGAAGAGTAAGAGAGTCCCCCCTTTACTAGTTGACACACACAGGCAAGAGCTAGGGGGGGAATTTGTGATGCATGGATTCCTGCCCTTGCCCAGGCACCATTTTGAAAATCTCTCCCATTTAGCTAAGTAAGATTTTCTTGTAGTAGGTTTCCTGGCCTCACTCAGGACTGAAAGCATGTCCTCTGAGTAGTAGTGCCTGTAGGAAATTAGAAGTTTATCACACACAGTGTCAGTGACAACATCTGCAAGTGTGGGTGGATGAGGGTTCCCTTTTGTTGTGTCAGAAGGTCGACCTTGTGGGGTAACGTGTTGATTGCCCTTGGCTAGATTGAGAAGTAGGGCGAACCAGTGCTGCCTTGGCCCGTAGGGGGTCACCAACAAGATTTTTGGTTTGTCTCTCCTGATTTTCAGGAGGGCTTTTTGAATTCATGGAGAGAGAGTGAAGGCATATAGAAACCTTCCTTTTCATGAAATGCTGAGTGCGTCTACTCTACAAGCTAGTGGGGTGTAGGTCTTTGAGAAAAAGGTCTGCAGTTGTCTGTTCTGAGGGGAGGCAAACAAATCTTCTTGAGGTGTGCCCCACCGGTGAACAATATCTAGAAAGACATTCCTGTCCAGCATCCATTTGTGATGTGGAGAAGATGTCCTGCTGGAAGATCTGCTTGTTTGTTGTCCTGCGAGGGAATGTAGGATACCTGCAAGGACAAGTTGTGTTGTGAGGCTAGGTCCCAGATTAGTAAGGTTAGTCTGTAAAGATGGTATGCTTTTTACCCTCCCTGCTTGTTGAGGTACCACATAACAGTGGTGTTGTCTGTATTATTTGGAGAACACCTGGTTGTAGGAGTGGAAGGAAGACTTTCAGTGCCAGATGAACTGCTGTCATTTCCCTCGTGTTGATATGTTTGTTCTTTAAGGAAGAGTGCCACTTTGCTTGAATCCTGTAGCTTGCCATTGTGGCTCCCCATCCTAAGTCTGAAGCATATGTATACATAATGGTTTGGGAGAAGTAGCTGCAGTAGAAGGCCTGGATTCAGTTGAACTTGCTGAATCCACCATTTTAATTCTGACTGTAGGCAGGGCAGGACAGTGATTTCTTGCTCTACAGGATCTTGGTGCTGTGACCATACATTTTATATATACCACTGTAGCTTTTGCATGTGCATTGTGGCTAGTGGTAGCATGGGGATGGTAGCTGCCATTAGGCCCAGGGTACATAGGAATTGCCTTGCAGTTATTTGCTGGGTCTGCAGCAGGGTTTTGAAGTGAGAGGTTAGGGAGCTGACCTTGTCCTGGGAAACACAGGCTTTCTTTACATCTGTTTTGATCCTGCAACCCAGAAATATTTTGCCTTGTTCTGGGGTCAAGAAGGATTTTGGGAAGTTGAAAGTGAACCCCAGTCTTTGCAGTAGGCACATGGTGAACTCTAGATGGATTAACAGGGTTTCTTTGCAGTCTGATAAGATCAGGATGTCATCCAGGTAGAGGTAAATCTGGATCCCTTGTGTTCTGCAATAGGCTATGGCAGGTGCCAGGCATTTTGTGAACACTCTGAGGGCAGTGGACAAACCAAAAGGCAATGCAGTAAATTTGAAGTGAGAGGAGGGGCCAGAAAACAATTTTCTGTGTGACGGTAGAATGGTTATGTGCAGATAGGCTTCTTTCAGGTCGAGTGTGGCCATGAAAGCCTGGGCTGGTATGAGAGGAAGTAAATTCGGAAGGGACAACATTCTGAAGGTGGGCACTTTTAAGAATATGTTTAAGAAGGAAAGGTCCAGAATCAGTCTCCATGGTCAGTCTTGAATAGATGCCCTTTCCTTCCTCCCTGGAGGGACTGGTTCTATGGTGCCCAAGTTCAGAAGGTCTGTCAGTACCTGTGGGAAGAGGTGTCTCTGATTTCTTTGGGGGAAGGGGACACCCCTTTTGAATAATAGCTAGAACTCATTTGTCTGTGGTGATGGTTTTCCAAAACGAGGGCAGTGGGTGAGGCGGGCAGAAAGGAGGAGGAGGACAAGGCAGTTATGCATTGTTGAGGCCTTCTCTATCTTGAAAGGGCTGTCTAGAGGGGCCCTGAGAGACAGCTGGCCTAGAAGGGGTTTGTTTTCTGGCCCCTCTTCTGTGTCTGGAAGAGTTAGGTCCAGCTGGGGCAGGGTTTATTCTGACAAAGGTTGCTTTGGCAGGGTAATTCCTGTAATATTTAGGACTAGAGAACACCAGAAGATGCTTGATGTCTTGCAATTCCTTACTCTTTTTCTGCAGATTTTTGAATAGGTCTGCTGACTGTTTACCAAACAGCAAATTAGGGTCCAGGGGGGCATCTAAGATTTTAGACTTGAAGTCTTCTGGTAAGTGTTGCAGACGAAGCCAGGAATATCTCCTGAGTACAGTGGCAGATGCTGCAGAGCATGCAGAGGCCTCCACATCATCATAACTGCATCTAATGGACTGTCTGGCTACTCGGGCAGCCAGAGCTAGTTTGGAAGAGATGTTAGATTTAGTGGGGCAGTCTGGAGTAGCAGCTTCAGAGACCAAGTCCAGAGCATATTTGGTCATATGGGTTTGATAGTTGACCACTCTAAATGCCAGTGTGGAAGAGGTGTAAATCTTCTTTCCAGTTCTATCCATTGTTGTGCTGTTTTTGTCCAAAGGTAAGAGAGAGGCAGATGTAATGAGTTTGGATTGTTTTATCTGGTGAAATGGCAATCACAGCAGGCTCTGCCAGGAGAGGTTTGACTAGAACTTTCTGGTCATCTGACACCTTGTAGAAGCAGTCTGGCCTCTTAGGGGCAGGTGGTTGAGAATCTGGTGTCTTTGATGAGGAAAAGCCATCTAGATAGGCAGGAATGACAGGTGGAATGGCAGAAAGGGAGGGCGATTCCACTTGTAATACTTCAAAATACCTTTTTTGAGTATCAGACTTTTTTGAGGTGTCCCATTTGACGTATTCCTTCATTTTGGTTATGGTTTCACCAAAGGTGATATCCTCTGGAGGGGAGTCCTCTTCAATGGATTCTTCATCTTGGGAATAATACTCTTGAGGAGAGGCTGTTTGGGAAGTGTAAGATATAAATTCATCTGAAGATGAATAATAGGTCTCTTGGTCTTCTTCTCTGTCTTGTAAGGCAGGTGGTGGAAGAGAGAAGGCAGAGGCAGGCCTAGGGCTGAGGAGAGGAAGAGTAGATGGAGAAGAGGCTGATGGCCTAAGGGCTATAAAGGCCTGCATCAAAGATGAGGTGAAAGACTACCAGTCAGGTAGGCCTTTGGCGGGTGTAGCTAGATGTTTGTTCTTTTGTTTCTTTTTTACTGGGGTAGGCTTAGGCGTAGGCCTGGAATCAGATGCCTGGCTAAGGGTAGCTGTGTTGGTAGGAAGAATCCTGGTTGGAGGCCCGGATGTGCCTGGGTCCCCTTGACGTTGGCGGTAGCCGATGTCTGGGTTAGCTCCGGGGACATGCTTGTTGTTAGCTGCTAAGTGGCTTCCTGAGAGGTCGCCATAAAAGTCAATGGATCTGTCTGACATCCCTCAACTCCTATATTGGTAGCTTGCAGGGTGTCCGAAAGCAGAGTGGCAGTGGAAGAGGGCCCAGGAATCTTGGCCTTCTTTCACAGAGGTTCAGTCAGGGCCTCTGAGACGGGATCTATCCTGAGTGCTAATTTTTTTTTTAAGTCATTGGTTTTCTAGCTAGAGATTAAGTGCAGCCAGACAGCTGCATAGGGTCTTAGGAATGAAAGATTGGCAGACAGAGCAAGCGTTGTGCTCGTGCTCCTGGCCTAAACAAAAAACGCAGCTGTCATGCGTGTCTTTATGGGGTATCTGGTGCCCGCATTGGCATTTGTCCTTTTTTACTGACATCGACTAAAGATTACTACAACAAACCAAGCTTTAGCTAGAGGTTAAACAAGAAAACCCTAACTTTAAGACATCTTGTGGTGAAAGAGCGAATCATACGATGTGACGGTCATCTGCAGCTGAAAAAGTTCTGACGTCTGTGTGTGCAGACGTTATATTTAAAGTCCCGGGTTTATGGCCCTACGTGTGATGTGCCATGCAACTAAAACAGCCAAGCTGAAGCTTTTTTACAGGAGCCGATGTACGGGTCGCTTGAAGCAGAAAATCCCACACCAAGAAATATATATATATATATATATATATATATATATATGTGTGTGTGTGTGTGTGTATACATATATTATATTTGGACACACACACACATAGTAAACCACACTGAATGCCCAACAGGATGGTTTAACTGTAAAATTACATTGTCCAAAAAAAAAAAAAAGTTCTTAGAACACCAACTGAATGAAAACAAACACCTGGTGAATTAATGTTAGTTTCTTTATTTTTCAGTATCTCTCTACCTCCCCACCATAGTTTTTCTTTTTATTAATTATTATCGTTGTTATTACAAGGGTAATGTAGTTTAACATCTGAACTACAAAGGTAGTGGACACAATATACTTCCCTAGCCAGGACATCGCTCAACTCCTTATCTGGAGGATGAAAGTACAGTTGTGTACACTTACCATAAATGTAGATGTTCGAGTGTATTCACTGTTGCAATCATTACACTTGGGTTATTCTGCTGGCAGGCTACCCTCAGTCGGCCTGAATTCCAAAGTCTAGGTCCAGCGTTGGTTGCTGTCGCCTCTTCCCTGATGTCAGAGCGCCAGGGGTATAAAATATGCAGCAGACGCCATTTTCTTCAGTTTTCTTGCCCCAGATGTCAGGTGCCCCCAAAAGGGTAGGCTAAAGAATATGCCAATAAAACATGCATACACCAAAATATATTATACCTTCATCTACAAGCAAATACACCACATAGGTTGTATAGATTAGAGAAGTGCAGATAAGTTCCAGCAAAGAGATGGGGGATGGTGGGTGGGTAACCTGGACTGCAACAGTGAATACACTCGAACATCTACATTTATGGCAAGTGTACACAACTGTACTATGTTCTTTGTGTTTCACTGTTGCAGTCATTACACTTGGATTGAATCCCAAAGCTATGGTTGGGAGGCTGGAGCTAATATAGCATTAGGAGCAGCTAAGAGGCCCTGCAGAACTGCAGTGGCAAAGCCTGCCCTGGATTTAGAGTAGAGTGGAATATGATAGTGCTTTGTAAAGGTGTGCATTGAACTCCAGGTAGCAGCCTCTAAAATGTCTTTGGTTGGTACTCTCCTGAGGAAGGCTGCTGAAGTGGCTGCTGCTCTAGTTGAATGTGGCCTAATGCCCTTAGGCACTGGCTTGCCATGTTGTGAATAGCAGCAACAAATGCAGTGGCCTATCCACTTAGAAATAGTCGGCTTTGAGATACCCTTTCCTTGTGATCCTGTAGCATATGCCACTAGTAGTTGCTCTGTCTTTCTGAAAGCTTTGGTTCTGTTCAAGTAGAAGCGTAGTTGTCTGTGCATGTCCAAAGAATGCAGAATTCTCTCCCCCTTATTCTGTGGGTTTGGATAGAAAGTAGGCAATTGAATAGCTTGGTTAAGGGCCACACTGGAGACTACCTTAGGCATGAATGTCGGGTTTGTCCTCAGAAAAACCCTGTCTGGATTAAAAAATGATAAAAGGTTCCACAGCCATGAGTGCCTGTAGCTCCGAGACTCGCCTTGCAGAAGTTATTGCTAGGAGCAAAGCTGTTTTCCAAGATAAATACTTTATATCAGCTGTAGTGGCTGGCTCAGGTGATTTTTTTCAAGACATAATTGAGGTCCCATGCAGGTATTGGTGATCTCCTTGGAGGCCTTAAGTGTTTGGCTTCTCTGAGGTACTGCCTTAAAGGATGAGAAAAGATTGGTGGTTCTGTATTGTAATGAGCCGAAATAGCAGAGGCATGAATTTTAATTGATGAAAAGGATAGGCCTTTGTCCAGCATCTCAGTTAAGTATTGCAAAATCTGAGGAATATTTGGTACAGCTGTGACAATTCCTTGAGCCTGGTTTCAAGCACAGAATCTCTTCCATTTTCCAGCGTAGGATTTTCTGGTACTAGGCCTTCTGGCCTCCAAAATGACATCCATCACAGCTTTAGTGAGGGATGCGTTTTGTATGACTACATTATCTGCCATGCTGCCAGGTTTAAGTCTTTAGCTGGCTGTGCAGGATCTGGTTGTCTTGTTGGGATAGTAGATGAGGTATTTGAGGCAAGGTCCAAGCCAGGCATCGAGACAAGTTCCTTAGAACTGGATACCAGTACTGGCGGGGCCAGTCTGGGGCAATCAGTATCATTTTTGGCTTCTCTTGTCTGACCTTTAGGAGTACCTTGGGGAGGAGAGGAAGTGGAGGAAAGGCATATACTGCTAAGTTTTTCCAGCTGAAAGATAAGGCGTCCCACTTTCCATGCTTGTCTGTGATAAGTACTTGTGCAGAATATTTTTAGTTGGTAGTTGTGAGGAGAGGCAAATAGATCTCTGGGCATCCCCATTTCCTTGTTATCATGCTGAAGACTTGTGGATCCAATTTCCACTCGTGGGGATCCATGAGGTTTCTGCTTAGTTCGTCTGCCAGAGTATTTATCTTCCTGGCAGGAATTGTGCCTGCAGATGTACTTGGTAAATCAATGCTGTGTCCCACAAAGTCATGGCTAGTCTGCAAAGGGGGTAGGAATGAGTGCCTCCTGCTTGTTTATATACCACGACCGTGGTGTTGTCTGTTTTTATCAGTAGTTGTCTCGGATGAAGTAGGTCCTTGAAGGCTGTCAGGGCATTCTGAACAGCTAGCATCTCTTTTTGATTGATATATAGATGCATTTGGTTTGCAGACCATGTGCCTTGAATACACCTTCCTGCCATGTGGGCCCCCCAGGCATAATCTGATGCATCCGTTGTTGATGTTTGCCTGGCTGGGGGTAAAGTGAATGGCTGCCCCTTATTCTGGTGACAAGCCTTCACCCACCATCAAAACTCCTGTTGCAGAAAGGGAATGAGGGTAATTTTTGTTTCCAGACTGTGGCAATGTTGAGTCCAAACACTTTTTAGGTACCATTGAAGTTTCCTCATATGCAGTCTCGCATATGGAATTAGTAGAATGCAGGATGCCACGAAGCCCAAAGCCTGCAGAATTTTTCTTGCAGATAACTGGGCCTTTGTTGCCAACAGGTTGAAATAGGTAGTCAGTTGTCTTTGTCTGGCATGAGATAAGCCATCTGGGCAGTTGTATTTAAGCTTGCACCCAGGAATATTCTCTCTTGAGAGGGTACTAATTTTGATTTCTTTTCGTTGACTGTGTACCCTAGGCCTGTTAGAAATCTCTTTACAAATGCCAGATGCTGTAGTAGAATGTCCTTGTTCTCTGCTTGAATGAGGCAGTCTAAGTAAGGATATATTTGTGTTCCTCTTTGTCTGCAGAATGTAATTACTGGTACCAGGCACTTTGTGAAGACCCCGGGCGCAGTTGATAAGCCAAAGGGCAGTGCAGAGAATTGGTAGTGCATTGAGCCAGCTTTGAATCTGAGGTATCTTCTGCATGTTTGTCTGATTGGGACATGCAGGTATGCCTCTTTTAGGTCTAAAGTCACAAGCCAAGCCTTCTTGCCCAGCATGGGTAGAAGCTGCTGTAGTCAACATTTTGAATTTTGGCATATCCAGAAATGTGTTTAGAATAGATAGGTCCAGTATTGGTCTCCAGGTCTTGTCCTTTCTTGGGACCAAGAAAAGTCTTGAATAAAATCCTTGTCCCTGCTCTTGCTCTAGTACTTGTTGAATGGCCCTCATGTCCATGAGGGATGAGGCTTGCTTTTGTGCCTCTTCCAATTGATGTTTTGGCAGGTCTGGCCAACTGTTTGTCCTTGGCAGGGTATGGAACTGAAACTTGTAGCCTTGTGACACTATGTCTAGGACCATTTGTCCTGGGTTATTATGTGCCAATTTTGAGAAAAAAGTGCTAGTTTTCCCCCTAAAGGTGCTGCCAGAAGTTAAATGTTTGGTGCAGGCAGGGAGAAGTCATTGGGGCAGTTTCCTGTATGGCTGTGATTTGTCTTCTCCACTTTTGGAGGTAGAAGCACCCCATTGTTTAGACCTGTACGAACCTTGGGGCTGGGATCTGCCTCTTGGGCATCTGTATCTGCCCCTTTGTGGTCTGTCTGACACTAGAAAGGACCAATTCTTTGTAGGCCAGTGTCTGCTAAATCTAGGTGGCTGTACCTGTAAGAAATCCTTAACCATTTGCATAAATTTAGCTTTGTCCTCCCATTTTCTTTATCACCAACCAAGGTATCATGCTGTAATGGAGCATCTAATAATTTTGCTTTGACATGATCAGGCAGATTTTGTTCCTTTAACCAAGCATGCCTCCTGATTACAGAACCCATAACAGTGGCCCTGCAGGAGGCCTCCAAAGAATCAAAACCACATTGCAAAGTATGTTTTCCAACTTGTTCAGCTGCATGCAATAAATCCTGCATTTCTTTGTTTTCTGCACATTCAGAATTCATCAACATTTTCTGTTTAAGCAGTGACATAATATATTGCTGATATTTGAACATATGAAACTGACAATTTAAAGCTCTTATAGCCAAGGTAGCAGAAGTGTAAATCTTTTTTCCCCATCTGTCCAAAGCCCTATAATCCCTGTCTGAGGGGGTAGGTTTTTTTGCAGCGGAAGCCTTGACCCCTTTGGGACCCTGAGAGACTGTTTCTGGGTCAGCAGCAGGGTTTTTGAAAAGGAATTTATGAGTCAGGAACCCCGTAGTACCTGTCTGGCTTAACAGGAGCTGGAGGTAAGGAGTCAGACTGGACTCTGAAAATACATCATCTACAATGTCTAACACAGGTGGAATAGCTAGGGGCCTGTGTTGTGGTAGTAAAAGGAAGTCCCTGAGCCTTTTCTTAGATTCTGAAAAATCCTGGCTCTCCCAGTGAAAATGCTCCCTCATGGTATGCAAGGTTTCCCCAAAAGAGTAATCCTCAGGAGGAAAGGCTGAAGGGATAGATTCTTCAGCATCAGAATCCTCATAGGGAGGAAGAGAGTATTCCTGATCAGAAGAGGAATCAGATGAAATGGAAACCTGATCTGAAGATTCATATTCCGTCTCTTGCCTAGGCCTTTTATCAGGTGGGGGAAGGGAACCCGATCAAAGTAATTAGGTCTTCGGCCATTTTGAGCATCTGTTTTTTGGGTATGGAGACCTGCCCATGAGGCTGTTGTACGTGTTTCTTTGTCTTTAAAGGTGCTTTAATCTTTTCCTTTGAAGCTGAAGTCATTTTAATGTATAATTGAGTAGGTCTGAAAACACCCTCAGAAGCAGATGCCTGCTCAGTGGGTCCCGACCCATATGAGGGAATAGTCTCCGAAGGTCCAATACCTTGGGCTTCCAGTGGCCTAGTCAACTCCACGTGGGAGTCGGTAGCGGCCTGCGGGTCTAAAGTAGCGGGCGTCAGGGGCTGCGTAGGTGCTTCACTGAGAACCGGCGAACCAGCGACTGGCTTAGAAGAAGCCTCGTTGTCAGTTTTGGACCTCGGATGCTTATCTTTTTCTTTGCATTAATTGTGAATTCCGGCAGGCGGATGGCTATCCGATGACATTGTATAATTAAATATTCTGCCAAAATAGTGTAATGCAAAATCGTACCAATGCTTAACAGTACGTTGGTTAAATCTAGCACAAAACTGACAACTAGCAACGTCATGGTCAGGGCCTAGGCAAGGAATACAGTAAGAATGAAAGTCCTTATGAGGTATTTGCTTCCCACAAGAAATACAATTATTAACTTTTTCTGACATCAGTCTGGAGCAAGGAAAAAGTTTCCCCAATGGGGTACTTAGCTTTTGAAGATGACTTCGGATCTGAAATTCGAACACGAAAATCTCAGGAGTCTGCCGACTGGCACTTGCGAACTACTTATGCTTTGGGCACCGCGCGGCAAGAAAGACTGAAGAAAATGGCGCTGCCTGCATTTTTTATACTCCTGGCACTCTGACATCAGGGAAGAGGCAACAGCAACTGACGCCGGACCTAGACTTTGGAATTCAGGCCAACTGAGGGTAGCCTGCTAGCAGGATAACCCAAGTGTAATGACTGCAACAGTGACACCTTGTAGAAGCAGTCTGGCCTCTTAGGGGCAGGTGGTTGAGAATCTGGTGTCTTTGATGAGAAAAAGCCATCTAAATAGGCAGGAATGACAGGTGGAATGGCAGAAAGGGAGGGCGATTCCACTTGTAATACTTCAAAATACCTTTTTTGAGTATCAGACTTTTTTGAGGTGTCCCATTTGACGTATTCCTTCATTTTGGTTATGGTTTCACCAAAGGTGATATCCTCTGGAGGGGAGTCCTCTTCAATGGATTCTTCATTTTGGGAATAATACTCTTGAGGAGAGGCTGTTTGGGAAGTGTAAGATATAAATTCATCTGAAGATGAATAATAGGTCTCTTGGTCTTCTTCTCTGTCTTGTAAGGCAGGTGGTGGAAGAGAGAAGGCAGAGGCAGGCCTAGGGCTGAGGAGAGGAAGAGTAGATGGAGAAGAGGCTGATGGCCTAAGGGCCATAAAGGCCTGCATCAAAGATGAGGTGAAAGACTACCAGTCAGGTAGGCCTTTGGCGGGTGTAGCTAGATGTTTGTTCTTTTGTTTCTTTTTGACTGGGGTAGGCTTAGGCGTAGGCCTGGAATCAGATGCTTGGCTAAGGGTAGCTGTGTTGGTAGGAGGAATCCTGGTTGGAGGCCCAGATGTGCCTGGGTCCCCTTGACGTTGGCGGTAGCCGATGTCTGGGTTAGCTCCGGGGACATGCTTGTTGTTAGCTGCTAAGTGGCTTCCTGAGAGGTCGCCATAAAAGTCAATGGATCTGTCTGACATCCCTCAACTCCTAAATTGGTAGCTTGCAGGGTGTCCGAAAGCAGAGTGGCAGTGGAAGAGGGCCCAGGAATCTTGGCCTTCTTTCACAGAGGTTCAGTCAGGGCCTCTGAGACGGGATCTATCCCGAGTGCTAATTTTTTTTTTAAGTCATTGGTTTTCTAGCTAGAGATTAAGTGCAGCCAGACAGCTGCATAGGGTCTTAGGAATGAAAGACTGGCAGACAGAGCAAGCGTTGTGCTTGTGCTCCTGGCCTAAACAAAAAACGCAGCTGTCATGCATGTCTTTATGGGGTATCTGGTGCCCGCATTGGCATTTGTCCTTTTTTACTGACATCGGCTAAAGATTACTACAACAAACCAAGCTTTAGCTAGAGGTTAAACAAGAAAACCCTAACTTTAAGACATCTTGTGGTGAAAGAGCGAATCATACGATGTGATGGTCATCTGCAGCTGAAAAAGTTCTGACGTCTGTGTGTGCAGACGTTACATTTAAAGTCCCGGGTTTATGGCCCTACGTGTGATGTGCCATGCAACTACAACAGCCAAGCTGAAGCTTTTTTACAGGAGCCGATGTACGGGTCGCTTGAAGCAGAAAATCCCACACCAAGAATATATATATATATATATATATATATATATATATATATATATATATATATATATATATATATATATGTGTGTGTGTATATACATATATTATATTTGGACACACACACACATAGTAAACCACACTGAATGCCCAACAGGATGGTTTAACTGTAAAATTACATTGTCCAAAAAAAAAAAAGTTCTTAGAACACCAACTGAATGAAAACAAACACCTGGTGAATTAATGTTAGTTTCTTTATTTTTCAGTATCTCTCTACCTCCCCACCATAGTTTTTCTTTTTATTAATTATTATCGTTGTTATTACAAGGGTAATGTAGTTTAACATCTGAACTACAAAGGCAGTGGACACAATATACTTCCCTAGCCTGGACATCGCTCAACTCCTTATCTGGAGGATGAAAGTACAGTTGTGTACACTTACCATAAATGTAGATGTTCAAGTGTATTCACTGTTGCAATCATTACACTTGGGTTATTCTGCTGGCAGGCTACCCTCAGTCGGCCTGAATTCCAAAGTCTAGGTCCAGCGTTGGTTGCTGTCGCCTCTTCCCTGATGTCAGAGCCCCAGGGGTATAAAATATGCAGCAGACGCCATTTTCTTCAGTTTTTCTTGCCCCAGATGTCAGGTGCCCCCAAAAGGGTAGGCTAAAGAATATGCCAATAAAACATGCATACACCAAAATATATTATACCTTCATCTACAAGCAAATACACCACATAGGTTGTATAGATTAGAGAAGTGCAGATAAGTTCCAGCAAAGAGATGGGGGATGGTGGGTGGGTAACCTGGACTGCAACAGTGAATACACTCGAACATCTACATTTATGGTAAGTGTACACAACTGTACTATGTTCTTCGTGTTTCACTGTTGCAGTCATTACACTTGGATTGAATCACAAAGCTATGGTTGGGAGGCTGGAGCTAATATAGCATTAGGAGCAGCTAAGAGGCCCTGCAGAACTGCAGTGGCAAAGCCTGCCCTGGATTTAGAGTAGAGTGGAATATGATAGTGCTTTGTAAAGGTGTGCATTGAACTCCAGGTAGCAGCCTCTAAAATGTCTTTGGTTGGTACTCCCCTGAGGAAGGCTGCTGAAGTGGCTGCTGCTCTAGTTGAATGTGGCCTAATGCCCTTAGGCACTGGCTTGCCATGTTGTGAATAGCAGCAACGAATGCAGTGGCCTATCCACTTAGAAATAGTCTGCTTTGAGATACCCTTTCCTTGTGATCCTGTAGCATATGCCACTAGTAGTTGCTCTGTCTTTCTGAAAGCTTTGGTTCTGTTCAAGTAGAAGCGTAGTTGTCTGTGCATGTCCAAAGAATGCAGAATTCTCTCCCCTTTATTCTGTGGGTTTGGATAGAAAGTAGGCAATTGAATAGCTTGGTTAAGGGCCACACTGGAGACTACCTTAGGCATGACTGTCGGGTTTGTCCTCAGAAAATCCCTGTCTGGATAAAAAATGATAAAAGGTTCCACAGCCATGAGTGCCTGTAGCTCAGAGACTCGCCTTGCAGAAGCTATTGCTAGGAGCAAAGCTGTTTTCCAAGATAAATACTTTATATCAGCTGTAGTGGCTGGCTCAAAAGGAGGCAAGGTGATTTTTTTCAAGACATAATTGAGGTCCCATGCAGGTATTGGTGATCTCCTTGGAGGCCTTAAGTTTTTGGCTTCTCTGAGGTACTGCCTTAAAGGATGAGAAAAGATTGGTGGTTCTGTATTGTAATGAGCCGAAATAGCAGAGGCATGAATTTTAATTGATGAAAAGGATAGGCCTTTGTCCAGCATCTCAGTTAAGTATTGCAAAATCTGAGGAATATTTGGTACAGCTGTGACAATTCCTTGAGCCTGGTTTCAAGCACAGAATCTCTTCCATTTTCCAGCGTAGGATTTTCTGGTACTAGGCCTTCTGGCCTCCAAAATGACATCCATCACAGCTTTAGTGAGGGATGCGTTTTGTATGACTACATTATCTGCCATGCTGCCAGGTTTAAGTCTTTAGCTGGCTGTGCAGGATCTGGTTGTCTTGTTGGGATAGTAGATGAGGTATTTGAGGCAAGGTCCAAGCCAGGCATCGAGACAAGTTCCTTAGAACTGGATACCAGTACTGGCGGGGCCAGTCTGGGGCAATCAGTATCATTTTTGGCTTCTCTTGTCTGACCTTTAGGAGTACCTTGGGGAGGAGAGGAAGTGGAGGAAAGGCATATACTGCTAAGTTTTTCCAGCTGAAAGATAAGGCGTCCCACTTTCCATGCTTGTCTGTGATAAGTACTTGTGCAGAATATTTTTAGTTGGTAGTTGTGAGGAGAGGCAAATAGATCTCTGGGCATCCCCATTTCCTTGTTATCATGCTGAAGACTTGTGGATCCAATTTCCACTCGTGGGGATCCATGAGGTTTCTGCTTAGTTCGTCTGCCAGAGTATTTATCTTCCTGGCAGGAATTGTGCCTGCAGATGTACTTGGTAAATCAATGCTGTGTCCCACAAAGTCATGGCTAGTCTGCAAAGGGGGTAGGAATGAGTGCCTCCCTGCTTGTTTATATACCACGACCGTGGTGTTGTCTGTTTTTATCAGTAGTTGTCTCGGATGAAGTAGGTCCTTGAAGGCTGTCAGGGCATTCTGAACAGCTAGCATCTCTTTTTGATTGATATATAGATGCATTTGGTTTGCAGACCATGTGCCTTGAATACACCTTCCTGCCATGTGGGCCCCCCAGGCATAATCTGATGCATCCGTTGTTGATGTTTGCCTGGCTGGGGGTAAAGTGAATGGCTGCCCCTTATTCTGGTGACAAGCCTTCACCCACCATCAAAACTCCTGTTGCAGAAAGGGAATGAGGGTAATTTTTGTTTCCAGACTGTGGCAATGTTGAGTCCAAACACTTTTTAGGTACCATTGAAGTTTCCTCATATGCAGTCTCGCATATGGAATTAGTAGAATGCAGGATGCCACGAAGCCCAAAGCCTGCAGAATTTTTCTTGCAGATAACTGGGCCTTTGTTGCCAACAGGTTGAAATAGGTAGTCAGTTGTCTTTGTCTGGCATGAGATAAGCCATCTGGGCAGTTGTATTTAAGCTTGCACCCAGGAATATTCTCTCTTGAGAGGGTACTAATTTTGATTTCTTTTCGTTGACTGTGTACCCTAGGCCTGTTAGAAATCTCTTTACAAATGCCAGATGCTGTAGTAGAATGTCCTTGTTCTCTGCTTGAATGAGGCAGTCTAAGTAAGGATATATTTGTGTTCCTCTTTGTCTGCAGAATGTAATTACTGGTACCAGGCACTTTGTGAAGACCCCGGGCGCAGTAGATAAGCCAAAGGGCAGTGCAGAGAATTGGTAGTGCATTGAGCCAGCTTTGAATCTGAGGTATCTTCTGCATGTTTGTCTGATTGGGACATGCAGGTATGCCTCTTTTAGGTCTAAAGTCACAAGCCAAGCCTTCTTGCCCAGCATGGGTAGAAGCTGCTGTAGTCAACATTTTGAATTTTGGCATATCCAGAAATGTGTTTAGAATAGATAGGTCCAGTATTGGTCTCCAGGTCTTGTCCTTTCTTGGGACCAAGAAAAGTCTTGAATAAAATCCTTGTCCCTGCTCTTGCTCTAGTACTTGTTGAATGGCCCTCATGTCCATGAGGGATGAGGCTTGCTTTTTGTGCCTCTTCCAATTGATGTTTTGGCAGGTCTGGCCAACTGTTTGTCCTTGGCAGGGTATGGAAGTGAAACTTGTAGCCTTGTGACACTATGTCTAGGACCCATTTGTCCTGGGTTATTATGTGCCAATTTTGAGAAAAAAGTGCTAGTTTTCCCCCTAAAGGTGCTGCCAGAAGTTAAGTGTTTGGTGCAGGCAGGGAGAAGTCATTGGGGCAGTTTCCTGTATGGCTGTGATTTGTCTTCTCCACTTTTGGAGGTAGAAGCACCCCATTGTTTAGACCTGTACGAAACTTGGGGCTGGGATCTGCCTCTTGGGCATCTGTATCTGCCCCTTTGTGGTCTGTCTGACACTAGAAAGGACCAATTCTTTGTAGGCCAGTGTCTGCTAAATCTAGGTGGCTGTACCTGTAAGAAATCCTTAACCATTTGCATAAATTTAGCTTTGTCCTCCCATTTTCTTTATCACCAACCAAGGTATCATGCTGTAATGGAGCATCTAATAATTTTGCTTTGACATGATCAGGCAGATTTTGTTCCTTTAACCAAGCATGCCTCCTGATTACAGAACCCATAACAGTGGCCCTGCAGGAGGCCTCCAAAGAATCAAAACCACATTGCAAAGTATGTTTTCCAACTTGTTCAGCTGCATGCAATAAATCCTGCATTTCTTTGTTTTCTGCACATTCAGAATTTATCAACATTTTCTGTTTAAGCAGTGACATAATATATTGCTGATATTTGAGCATATGAAACTGACAATTTAAAGCTCTTATAGCCAAGGTAGCAGAAGTGTAAATCTTTTTCCCCATCTGTCCAAAGCCCTATAATCCCTGTCTGAGGGGGTAGGTTTTTTTGCAGCGGAAGCCTTGACCCCTTTGGGACCCTGAGAGACTGTTTCTGGGTCAGCAGCAGGGTTTTGAAAAGGAATTTATGAGTCAGGAACCCCGTAGTACCTGTCTGGCTTAACAGGAGCTGGAGGTAAGGAGTCAGACTGGACTCTGAAAATACATCATCTACAATGTCTAACACAGGTGGAATAGCTAGGGGCCTGTGTTGTGGTAGTAAAAGGAAGTCCCTGAGCCTTTTCTTAGATTCTGAAAAATCCTGGCTCTCCCAGTGAAAATGCTCCCTCATGGTATGCAAGGTTTCCCCAAAAGAGTAATCCTCAGGAGGAAAGGCTGAAGGGATAGATTCTTCAGCATCAGAATCCTCATAGGGAGGAAGAGAGTATTCCTGATCAGAAGAGGAATCAGATGAAATGGAAACCTGATCTGAAGATTCATATTCCGTCTCTTGCCTAGGCCTTTTATCAGGTGGGGGAAGGGAACCCGATCAAAGTAATTAGGTCTTCGGCCATTTTGAGCATCTGTTTTTTGGGTATGGAGACCTGCCCATGAGGCTGTTGTACGTGTTTCTTTGTCTTTAAAGGTGCTTTAATCTTTTCCTTTGAAGCTGAAGTCATTTTAATGTATAATTGAGTAGGTCTGAAAACACCCTCAGAAGCAGATGCCTGCTCAGTGGGTCCCGACCCATATGAGGGAATAGTCTCCGAAGGTCCAATACCTTGGGCTTCCAGCGGCCTAGTCAACTCCACGTGGGAGTCGGTAGCGGCCTGCGGGTCTAAAGTAGCAGGCGTCAGGGGCTGCGTAGGTGCCTCACTGAGAACCGGCGAACCAGCGACTGGCTTAGAAGAAGCCTCGTTGTCAGTTTTGGACCTCGGATGCTTATCCTTTTCTTTTTCTTTGCATTAATTGTGAATTCCGGCAGTCGGATGGCTATCCGATGACATTGTATAATTAAATATTCTGCCAAAATAGTGTAATGCAAAATCGTACCGATGCTTAACAGTACGTTGGTTAAATCTAGCACAAAACTGACAACTAGCAACGTCGTGGTCAGGGCCTAGGCAAGGAATACAGTAAGAATGAAAGTCCTTATGAGGTATTTGCTTCCCACAAGAAATACAATTATTAACTTTTTCTGACATCGGTCTGGAGCAAGGAAAAAGTTTCCCCAATGGGGTACTTAGCTTTTGAAGATGACTTCGGATCTGAAATTCGAACACGAAAATCTCAGGAGTCTGCCGACTGGCACTTGCGAACTACTTATGCTTTGGGCACCGCGCGGCAAGAAAGACTGAAGAAAATGGTGCTGCCTGCATTTTTTATACTCCTGGCACTCTGACATCAGGGAAGAGGCAACAGCAACTGACGCTGGACCTAGACTTTGGAATTCAGGCCAACTGAGGGTAGCCTGCTAGCAGGATAACCCAAGTGTAATGACTGCAACAGTGAAACACGAAGAACATCAGCAGGGTTCTGTGTTTGTGGAGCATGAGCTTTTTTAAGGGAAGCTTCTGAGTACAAATGCTTGGGTGTCTCAAACCAAAGAACACATGCTTGGGTGAGCAGTGGCACAGGACTTGATTGATCTAGTCCGGAGACTTGGGACCACTGTGTCAGGGCTTTTTCCAAGGTACCACACATGAGAATTGCCAACTAGGCCTGCAGACCTTCAGGAAGTCTTCTCTGTGAGAAGGGTACTGGGTCAGTGGACCTTCTCTGTTCCATTATTGTATCAGTTCTTAGTCCTCTATAAACCTGGGGCTATCTGAGTTGATGCAGCGGAGTGGACAGCATCCTTGTCATCAGCATCTCCAGTGGGAGACTCCAAAGAAGAGACGGTGTCTTCTTGTGTCTCTTCAGAGACTGGGAATCTGAACAGGATTAAAAGAGCCACTAAAATGATGCCCTTGTGGCAGGTTCGAGAAGGATTCTGGTCACTGTGACCTACTGCCGAGTGACAAGTTAGAAGACTGATGGCTCTGAAGCAGGTTGTTCCAAGCACTGAAGTTGTGAGTACTGGGGTTGGAACATATGTAGTTAATGGAACTATTAAAGAGCTCCTGATTGATTCAGTACTGATGCAACTGTCAGCACTGAGATACTCAATGTGGGCAGGCTGAGTGTTGACAACATCAGAAAACCAGCACCTGGAAGTGGTACTTGCGTATCACTGGTGCCAACATTAATGACATCAGTGGGATTTATGTTGAGACACGGTGCAGAAAACATTAAGAACAAACCATTACACAGTGAAATTTGAACCACACTGATTGTTGCCACTACATGTTCAGAAACCCAGGAAGCACTGTTAAGAGACAAAGCTGCCATTGTTGGGACTAGTACCAAATGCAAAACTTTCACCATTGAAGGCAGAGCTGGACACCTATACTAAGGTGAAACAATAGTCAATAATTCTCAAGCAACAACTGGCAAATCAAGCGAAGAGGCATCAGAACAACTTGCTAAACCCTCAAAGGCCTCTGCCAATCTTTCAAATTAATGGCAGAATAGGGATACTCTCAAACCTCAATAAAACCAAACTAAGTAAGCTGTCCCATAGCTACAACCATATTGCCAGATTCGCCACTGGCTCCACCTATAGACCCATCACTGCCAGAACCTGAAACAACTAGAATGGCTAGAATTGCCCAGCTTAATTCAATTCAATCAACTCTTAATAGCGCACAAAGTTCTGTACCACCCTAAAGATACCCCCTTCTCTTATAAATATTATCTGATATGACATTAATTGATGGAAGACTGACCACTGGACAGCTAGCATTCACTGTAGGATCTGCATGTAAAATCTGGGCAATGGAACTAAGGTTACCACTGCAGCCATGAGGCCCAGAGTTTGGTGGACTGTGCAAGCTGAGATTGATGTACTGTCTACAACATTCTTGACCTGTGACCTTATAGTTAGAACTTGGTGAGGTGGAAGGGAAGCAATGGTCGTGTTTGTGTTGAGCAGTACTCCAATACATTACAGTGTCTGAGTTGGTTGGAGTTGTGATTTGTTGTATTTTATGGTTATTCCTAGGAGAGCACAGGTGTGGAGAACCTGATCTCTTGACTGTATGAGTTGATGCATGGTTGGAGCAGTAATGAGCCAGTCCAGGTAGGGAAGCACTCAGAATCCTTGCAGTCTAAGATATGCTGCTTCTACTGCTATGCATTTGGTTAACACCCTGGGGGTTGTGGCGAGTTCAAATCTGAATTGCTGCTTTGATCCTTCTGACTGGCTGGAACATTGGGGATTTTCCTGGGAATTGGGGATGGAAGGGAAAATGGTATTATATAACCTCTGGTATAATCCTCTGCACCCAAGTATCTTTTAATTCTAGCCAGGCTCTCTCAGGGACCATCTTCCTCAGACTGTCTCTAGAGGTGGATAATCAGGCCTCCATTTAGGAGCACTGATAGTGGAACTCTTGTTGGCTAGTTCCTTTTTTGTTGCCACTGCAATGGCCATGACATCAACTGGAATTCCTTTCCTCCAAAACTGTCTATCCACAGGTGGTGCCATTACCCTGTCCAGTCTCCAAGGTATTCGTTCTATGGAGTCAGGCTCCATCCATGCCCGCCTAATGATCATGTCTATGAGCTCATCAGCAGGTGGAGTCACCCAGAAAGTAGAGGGTTCTGTACTGAAAGCCTCTAGGAGAATGGATTCCTCTGGTGTAGGGTTGGAGAATGTCCAGCCACCTTTCTGTTTCAGAATTTCTAGTATGTTTCTGAAGGGAACATCTTCAGGGGTGACCATGGGAACCCTTTGCCTTCATTGAAATCCTTTGTCTTGGGTGATGGACTCCTGTGCGTAGTCTAGGTGCTTCCTCTTGCACATCCTTTTCCTGAGTACTTGCTAAGTGGAATGTTTTGAGGAAGTTTCAGAAAAGGAAATCAAAATTCCTTGACAGAAAACCTGAAGTTTCAGTAAAAGATGTCCCCGTGGAGAGAGTAGTTTAGGCTCCAGATGCTGGGGCATCATGGTAGAACAGGTAGGATCTGAGGGGATGATTCTGCCGAGGCAGTGAACCCTCTCTTCACAGCCTTGAAGGCAGAGCGGGGCTCTGATCTGAGAAACTGGGTTCCCAAATCATCCCCCTCTCTCCAATCCATTGGCACTGCCCCCGAGGAAGAAGCTGCAGCTGAACTTATCCAGTGCCAAGGCACCAAAGAACAGAGACAGCTCTGAAAATTTCTAAGTTGAATGCTTCACCCCGGACCCGGCAGGCAGGCTTCAGCTCAGAGAACTCTCCTGATCCGAAAAGACAGTTCTCAGACAAGATGTCAGATCGGAAGACATGGAGATCCTCAGATCTGAGACTAATAGAACTGGATGACTGGGATCTTGAAACTCTAAGACAGCAGATGGTGTCAGAGAAATAACTTGCAGGGGTGGTGTGGTGGGAGGTTGGGCCACCTAACCTAGAGGGGTAGGTGCCGAGGGAAGACCAAGCAACCCCTGAGCCAAGAGAATCTTCCTCACCACTCTCTTCACATCTTCTTTTGTGAGACTTCTGGAAGAACAAGCAGAGTAAATGGAGTGGGATGTTGGTCTCTGCAAAAAAGGTGATGGAAGCTTGTCTGGTACTGCGTCAACTGATGGAGAATACCTAGTACGAGAATATACAGTCTCTGAAGATCGTGTCTAATCTGACTTGGATTGTGCCGGAACTGTAATATTTGTTTTAAAAGTCGTAAGATCCAAAAGAGCAGTCAAATCCAAAAGTTTCATTTTTTTGATCTGGGGTTGAGACCAGATGTTTAGCACTCCATTTCCATTTGGTGACATGGGATATGGCTTCTCCAAAAGAGGGAGGAAGGAGACCTTTTAATATCAATTTACTTTTTATGTTCAGTTAAGGCTCGCAGATTAAATCCATGACAAATGAAGCAATCTTCCTGTAAGTGTAATGGACCCAGGCAGTACACACAAAGGGAGTGTGCATCCGAGATAGGCAACTTATGTCCCCATTTGGAACATTTCTTAAAACCTGCAGGTTTGTCACTCATCATGTAAAATATATTTCCACAATAACTATACATCAACTTTCAACAGATAAAGTGAAAATAGTAACTTTGTTTTTTAAATAGGCTGAGGAAAGGAGGAAAAAGAATAGCACCAATAGTAAGAACTACAACAAAGTCGCAAGGAGGGAGATACTAACGGTACCAAGTACAAAAGAAGACTGAAGAAAGCAGACAAAAAGATTACAAACCTCAGGTACAACAGAGAAGTACCAGCAATGGTATGTCGAAACACAATGAAGTCATAAAGACAAGGGAGAATACAAACAGGAAGATGATCATAAATTACAAACAGTACAGACTAAAAAGTTACAAGGTAAGTTAAGGAGAAAAAAAATGGTCAATATTAGAATTTCCAAAGAAAAAACTTTACTTATCTAATACAGCTCATTAGCGACTGTTAGAACATTGTCCATTAACAAGAAGTGGCAAATGAGATCTGAGGTAGTTGGCAGGGTGCATTGTAGGTAAGGGAGAAGCTCAAGAGGTCTGGTGGCTGTGAGCTGTAGCACTGGCTGAGGCAGATCGGATCCGAACCCCATTTGTGAGGGCAGAACAACATCAGATTTTCTGTTACTACAGCCTTATGTAGTTTGTCTTAGTTGTACACTTGTAGCATATCTGTCATCCTCTCTGCTGCAGACTCCTGGAGAAAGCTTTCAAATCAGATACCTTTGAAAATAGCAATACTATTGATTTAGTAAGCTCACAAATAAGACTACATGAATTAGCATTAATTTTCTGAAGAAAAAAAAGTTGTCATATTGCAATGAATGTCATTATTTGTTCACACAAATCTAACACCTTTTTTGAACAGCTTTATGGATAGTATTCTTTTTAGCAAACGTATAAGCCAAAATTAGTGACACTTGTGGGGTATGCTGATAAGTGATTCAAAGCTCCTACTCATCTGTTCTCCAAGGCAACTACCCCAAATCACACAGGTATGTACATACTTCATGGCATATGTACTGAAACAGTACCAACAGCTGTAGCAGTTATATCATATTCCAAAGACGGCACTCAAATAATGTGCTGACAAACCCAGTATACTTCTCAATCAAGCAATAATGAAATTGTTAGGGACTAAACTGATCATAATTTTACTCAATCGCTCTGTTTCACAATGCTTAACATTCACACTATACTTACAAAGGCAGACTTCTATTCCCCATAAACACACAGCCACCCACACAACATACCAGTCAACTCTGAGGCTTTCCCCACATCTCTGCAAAAAAACACTGTAATAACTTTGGCAGACAAAAAAACAAAACAATTGATGGATGCCAGCTCAGGACTCCCATCTGTACCTATTGAAGCCAGTCCACTGCACTTACACAAGTGTCTGCTTCAGTAGGGCAGTAAGCAGGTTTAAACCGTTTCAGTACAAATTAGTTCCATGGTTAGTTTACACCAAACACAAACAAAAAAAAAATACATGGATAATGTGGGAAAATCTGTTTGTTCAATGTCACTACCTGCTACCTATCACCTTGTCAGCACTTGTCAGGCCACAGCTGCAAATTGTGCTGTCCATTCAACTAATGGGCAGGTGCATACACACAGAAAGTTGACACAGAGCAATTTTAAAAGGTACACCTGATTTGTTCCATTGTCACCATTATTGTTGGCTTGGTATGGACTTCTTAAAAGAAGCTGAGAGATATGAATACATGGTGTTAGTAAATTAATTGCTACAATATGGATGGTTATTATATTGGAGACATTGTTTTCTACTTAACTACCTGCAGGGCCGGCCTTAGCTGAAATGGCACCCTAGGCGAAGTAGTGCTCTGGTGCCCCCTTACGCCCTACCCACAACATACTCACAAAACAACCCTATTTGAGCCACACCCACAGGTAGGTCACACCCCATGAAAGCCACTACAGTAATTTCCTTAAATCATTTAAATGCATAAGAAGAAATAGATACCTTGTAATGTAATTAAACTGCAACTACCTTTGTGTACTTATTTCCTACTTTAAATACCAGAACTGGATCATAGTCAAACAGGGTCCTAGGCAGGGTAATAGATTGCCCCCCCAAAGCAACCTCTCTTGCAGCAACCCCTACCATCCAGCAGCAGCCCCCTCCCCAGCCATTCCAGTGTGTTCCATTACTTGGCTATTTCTCACCAGTTACCATACAGACTGTTCAAATCTATCAGTGTGTATACTGTTTATTATTTACTTCCACAATGTTTACAGATATTGAAATAAAGTAACACAAACACAGATAGCCATTTGCTAAACAAACAATACAGTCTACTTAATGAATACAGATTTAGCATGAGCACTAAACTTCTCTACCCTTGAAACTAATACTCATTGAAACAGCAAAACTCACATTTATTAAAATAGCATGAAAACCCAGATTCATAGACAATGCATCTGGCCAGTGGAGGATTAAGTTTACCTTTGGCTGTTTTCAAAACAGACTACTTGCACACATTTTTTAGGGCCATGCATACATGTATTTGTTTTTTGATTCATCTTCCTGACTGTATTAAATTATATTCCTTGTATAATATAGTGCCACTTGCTAGAATGGGTTTTAAGTTTGTAGTTTTAAACATTCTTTTAATAAGCAATGAAACAAAATGTATGAACCAATAACTACCCATTTCAGAAAATTTCAACCATAAAAGGCCACTCAAAACTTCTGTAATTACAATCCACCAATATCACTCAAAACGCACAATCTCTGCAGAAGTAAAACCATCTGAATAATTCTACATTAAAGAAATCTGTAACTAATGAAGAGGTTGCTACTGACAAAAAACTTTACATTTTAATGTTTTATCTATAAATTCAGTGCCTGTTGCCCTTGAATAATTAATTGCCTATATTACATTAAAAAATTGAAAAGTTAGTTATATTGCAATAGGAAATAAACCAACAAGTTCATAGGTACTACATATCTCATACAAAGGAGGACATACTCAGGAGTGTAGAACCTCTTTCCCCCTTATAATGCAAACAATCAGTACTACAATATCAGCACTCCATTTCCATGGTGTGGGAGTAGAATCCACAGCCCTCTGCACCAAACGCAATTATGCTACCAACACTGCTTTCAAATTCTACAATACAGTGCGCCATTTGATAAACATAAAACAGCTATTTGCACTTAGAAAACAGACTTAGCATGAGCAGCAGTAAACTTTCTTCATCACTTATGTTTCAATTGTTATTTATAATCGATTATTTTTATTATGGTAAAACTAATAAAAATTTTCAAACAAGAAAAAAAAAAGATTTGCTTTTGGCACTACAATTATCAAGAGTATGTTTTGTTATTGTAACACCTGATAGGAAGAGCTTGAATGTGTCCTGTGAGTTGCAGATGATGTACCCATTCCTATCAGATAAGAAAGTTATGTACTTACACAGGGAAACTTATCACCATATCATAATATTCATAATACATAACTGTATTACAACAGAGTTACACAAAAATCCAAAGTACTGGATTTTAAGTGAGTAAAATTTGGCAACATAAGAAAGTGACTTATAGTAAGGTTCTGTTACATAAACTAGATGGAGAAACAGTGAAGAAGAATCAGAACCACAAACACACAGAATGCATACCACTGCAGGTGGCAAACCTACAAAAACAAAAATAGAAAGACTACTTTTGTTAGAATTAATAGAAAATATCAAGGAGTGCACACTGACATTCAGGAAACAAACTTGGAGAGAGATACAGAATTAAGTCAGCTAAAGCAGAGGGAGGCAGATATCAGAAAAGCAAAAGCCTGGTGTGAGGAAACGGCAACAACCACCAAGATGAAAGGAAAGAAAAAACATGTTACAAGTGCAGAAACAGTGAACATAAGCCATCACAAAGGTACTGAATTTAGACAAATGGGAATGAATTTGAAGCTAGACCACTACAGAAAAGGCAGACATAATGAACAGCAACTTCTGATTTGAGCAACAATAATAAAAACGATTAAAGAGTAGCTGGTTGTACAATGCTGGTGGTGAAAGATTGACAGTTTGGACAAAATATCTGGGCCATATTTGGGATTCTATAATTTTAAAATGAATGAAGAGGAAAATTAGTGAACCCCATTCCCGATCACTTGAATCGGGATGGGTCATGATTAGATGGTGACTCTTTACTGTTGAAGAAAAGATTGGATTTGCCTTCAAAAGACAGACCTGCAGAAAGAGAAGGGAAACTACAAACCAGTTAGACAGACAGCTGTTGTAAAATGAAAAGGAAGTCACTTCAGAAGGCTGGAAATACTTCCTGAATATATCAACTTATGAAGCACAGGACTAAAGTCTCCAGATTTTTTTATGTGTAGGGAACCATTTGATTATGCCTGATTTCTAACACATGCAACAAAGCAGTCAAAGGCAGGTAATGCTATGTTTGGTGATATTTCCCCTATGCTGCAGGCTTGCCTTACCAGCTGACGCTGGAGTGGGAATACATTACCCTATGACTCCACCCTGCAGTACATTTACAAGTTAAAGAAGACTAGGTTCATCGAGATGGAGGAGAGGGGTGGGGCACTAGACCAAACATCACCCACTTAGAGCTGAGTAAAGAAAATAGGTCAACACTGTTGTGAATAACTATCATTTAATTTAATTCCCCTTTACCCATATATATAAATAACTTACATGTCCAGTCAAGATGGAAGAAAGTTGCTTTTCTGTCTCATGCAACAATAATTGCTACTCCATGTGATCACTGTTGTAGTTTCATAAAAACAGTTGGTATTTGCATCAGATTTGATGATTTCTATTGGTTATTCTTTTGCACAGTTTGGGTTTCTTAAAAGTGCTTAACTTACTGGCCTTCACATCCACTTTTAAATCACCATGACTGGTGAAGCTTTTCTGCACAGCTCTCCTCTGTAAATGGGCATCTAACCAGACTTGTAACAGTACACACACAAATTGCACAATGAGACAAGAAGCAATGCCAAAAGAATTTTCTTTGTATACCAAAAAAAAAACTGTCATCATATAAAGAGAGAGAATAGGTTCATAGGTTCATACTAGGCTATCTGCCCTAGGGCATTTATAAGCCTAGCCAGAATGTGTTTGGCTTTCGCCACCCATTTTAAATTTATTTTGCTATGCCCTTTTTCGAGGTTAGTATACTGTGCCTCTGTCTAACAGTGACACAGAAGTGATACCCAGGGTAAACCTACGATCTCCCATCCACTCATCAAGATTCCTCTTGGAGAGAGTCAATGAGGGACTCTGCCTAACCTGGACTGGGATTTTATTCCAGAGTGAAGGGAGCCTCTGGGTTATGAATCTGTCCCTCCAGCATGTCCTATTTACTTCAGTGCTGAGGTTCAAGTCTCTCGGCGTAGCTCGATGGGATTTGGATTTTCTGAGGTGCAGCATGTCCATTAATTCCGGGTTGGACATGGCTTTATCGTCAGGCACAGATCGCCTCTGAACAGGCGGTATGCCACTGAGTAGAGCTGGAGTTTCTTTAACCGGGCAGCATATGGCATCTGTTTGAGCCCTTTGATCCTCTTGGTGAGGTACTTTTGGGGTCTTTCCAGTTGCTGCAGGTGTCTGGTAAGGTACATCCCAAAAGGGGCATTGTACTCAATTATGGGCCTGATGAGGGATGAGTAAAGAGGCACGATGATGTCCCCTGATCTAGATGTGAACCCCTTCATGATTAGGTGGGCTATATAAAATGTTTTTCTAACCACTTTGGCCACGTGGTTGTCAAATGACAGATTGCTATCAACTTGGGTCCCCAATTACTTCTTCTGTACTTAATGGATTACCACCTATGTGGTAATTTGTGGGCACTTTGTTTTTGCCAAAGGGGATGACTATACACTTTTTGGCATTTAGCTTGAGGCCATGGCTCTGGCACCAGTTATCTGTTTCTATGAGGCCCTTTTGGAGGATGCTTGTGTCGGCTGGAGAGTCGATTATGGCACCCAGTTTGCAGTCATCTGCAAACTTGGTCAGCCACAGTCCTTCCGTGTTGGCCTGTACCTCCGAAAATTTATACCGAACAAGAGAGGTCCCAGGACTGAGCCTTGTGGGACACCACTTGTAACTGGTTTGGAGTCTGACATGGCTCCAGCAATTCTAACCATGTGGGTTCTGTCCTTGAGCCAATTTGCAATCCATCTAGTGACATAGGGGTTTATATTTAAGCTGGTGAGCTTATCTATAATGCCGAGTGGGGTATTGTATCGAAGGCTTTGCGAGGTCCAGGTAGGCTGTGTGGACCACCTTCCCTCGTCAATGGCCTTGGTGACTGTTTCAAAGAAATCAACCAGGTTTAAGAGGCAGGATCTGCCCTTAACAAAGCCGAACTTGGTAGGATCCAGTGTTTGTAGGTCCCCAATATCTTTATTTATGAGGTCCATGATGATCCTTTCCATAGCTTTGCAGACCAAGCTAGTCAGGCTTATGGGGCGATAGTTTCCAGGATCCATTGAGGCACCACCTTTATGGAGAGGGACCACTGTTGCTGTACGCCACTCTTTGGGCACATATCCTGTAGTAAGGCTGAGATTGAACAGTAGTTTTATATGTTTGGGTTTAGCTCTTCTTGGAGTTCATGTAGGACGCAGCCCGGGACACCGTCTGGTCCCATCGATGCTGTGTTTTTTGCTTTGGAGAGGGCGGCTCTTACCTGAGCATCTGAGATGTCAGGGGGGCAGCACTCTGCTGGGATAGATATTTGCCCTTTTGGTGGGGGGTGCGCTGAACCTGTCAGCTAGGATGTTGGCAATCTCTGTGGGTTCGGTGTATTTTTTGTCATTTTGGACTAATTCTGAGCATATCTGGGAATTACCACCCAGGTTCCTAACATAACTAAAGAAAGCCTTGTGATTATCCTTAGTGTCCTGTGCAATTTTTCTCTCGATGCTGGCCTTAGACAATTTTGTGTGCCCCTAGTTTTTTTTGCTAATACTGATCAGTGATGCCTTCCCTTTTTGGGATTTTGCTCTATCATTTAGTAGCTTCCTCCTTCTATTGTTTAGTTTGTTTATGGCTGGGGTCCACCAGACAGGACGTCTGCCTTTGGAGGATTGGGTCTTGGTTTTATTTGGGATCGCATGATCCATGCATTCCTGAAGGTGTTCATAGAATGCGTTTATAAAGGATTCTGCGGTCTGGGCCATATTTTCCACAGGCCCAGGGGCTTTGAAGAATTCCACCTCAGTTTTGAGGAGTGTGAAATTTGCTTTAGAGAAGTCTTTCACTGTGGTTTTCTGGGCAGGGGTGGGATCGGGATGTGAATATCCAGTGAGATTAGTTTATGGTCTGATCTTACCAGTGAGGGATACACTTCTGGTCTGGAGCATAGAGTCCCCATGTTGGTGATGATCAGGTCCAGTATGTTTTCCCCTCTTGTGGGAGTGGTAACAAGTTGTTCCATAGCATTTGAGTTTATAAATTCTAGGAACATTTGGGCTAGGGTGTTGGAGCTAGAGTAATGCTCCCAGTCTATGTTTGGGGAGTTGAAGTCGCCCAATATAATGGTGTTTGGAGAGACCTTCATATTTTCCAGTGTTCTCAGGAAGGCCGAGTGGGGTTCCTGGGTTTGGGAGGGTGGTCTGTAGCAGGCTATAAACTGGAAGGCAGTTTTACCCACTGTTAGTTGCACATGGATAGTCTCTGATGCTTCGTGCTTTGCCACCAACCTGGAGGTGTGGGTATCTTTGATGAATATCGATACTCCCCCTCCTTTTGTGGTTTGGTCCAAGTTTTGGGGCTGAAAAGCATGGTATGAGGTATAACCTTGTAGTGCTGGGGTGCTCTCGAGAGCCCTGAACCAGGTTTCTGTTACTGCACAGATATCGATGTTCTCCATGCTAAGGAGAGTTTCGAGTGCGTGCATCTTGAGGTTTAGACTTCTGGCGTTGAGTAGCATTACTCTTAGTTTCTTATCCCTTGTGATACCTATGGAGGTGGGTTTGTCTTTTGATCCTTGCCTAAAAAAGGCACTATGGGGGTAGCAAGAGCCTTTGCCAATATCCGAAAGCCCAGGGTGACAGGTGCAAGCCATCCCTAGCGAAGCATCATGGCTTGTCGAGCATATCATCCCAAGCTGACAGGCATTGGATCCCCTTTGAATGACACCAGTACTTAAGCCAATTGTTGAAATTGATCATCTTGTCTTCATATTGTGGCATCATTCTTGGTGAGGGTAAGATGCTACTCAAGGTCAGGGTCATACCGGCCTGGGCTACATGCTCAGAGAGCTCCTTTATGTCTCTTTTCATGTAGTCCAAGGAGGTGCGTCTCAGGTCATTCACACCAGCATGGACAATGACTGAGTTATATTTGTACTTGCCTTGGAGTGACCTGAGTGCTTGTGTTATGTGGCGGATCCTAGCGCCCGACAGGCTGCTCACCATGACCCTCTCCTTGTTCAGCCTGGTGGCGGGACATCAGTGTGCCTGATGATAGAGTCACCTATTACAAGTGTATCAGGTGTGTTGTTTAGTCTTAAGGGCTGTGACTGTTCGGCACACTGGCTTTGTGAGATATGTGTTGCACGTGTTTTGTTTTGGGGTAGCGGCTGCTTGCGTGTCTGCTTTGGAGGTCTCTGCTGCTTCAGCAGATCTTTATTTAGAGCCTCCGAGTATGTTTTTGTGTGATTATGTGTTTGGTTTGCTGTCGTGGTAGGTCTATGTGAGACTGGAATTGTAGTGAGTGTGGTTTCCTTCTCCTCCTGACTGGTTATGCCAGTACTGAGTTGAGAGAGCTTAGCCTCCAATAGTGGATGCTCCTAATAGCGGGAGGGAAGACTTGCCAATGTAGCAGAATGTTTTTGATACAGACCGTGAAAATAAAATTTGTCTGTATAATCAATTACCCCTTTTCAAGTTTTGTAAATCAGAGAAAGTAATGTCTTCGGCTTTTCCTGGTTAGGTGTAAGCCACAGTGGAGCCGGTCCGCTTATGATTGGCAGTAGATTTTTACGGTGCTGAGGTGCCAGCCCAACGCCCAAGCTTCAAAGAAGGCACTCCCATTAAATCAGAGAATATTTCATTAAAACAAATACAGTTATCACCTGCAAATATTGGGGGTTCCCAGGCACACAATTAAGTGTAGGTGCCACATTTATCTTTAGATGTGCTGAGAATCACCGGCTGCCTGCGAAGAACTAAACCAAAAGTGAGCACCCCACCCTAGGAAAAAGGGCCTTGCACAGCATTCAAAACCAAACCACCCCTGTAAAAATGAATGAATGCTTACCCACCTGTTCAGAGACATGCACCAAATCTTGTAATTCTTTACACTCAATGCCTTCCAGAGCATCCACCTTAGACTTCAATTGAGAAAGAAGAAAGTTTTGATATTTCAACATATGAAACTGGCAATTCAAAGCCTCATAGCTAAGGTAGAAGATGTATAGACCTTCTTTCCCCATCTATCCAAAGCTCTGGCTTCTTTATCTAGAGGAACCAGATTTTTACAACAGAGGCCTTGACACCCTTAGCTCCCTGACTAATAGTTTCTGGGTCCGCCCTAGGACTCTTATAAAGATATTTATGAGCCTCAGGCACCCTGTAATACCTATCCGGTTTAACAGGAGCAGGAGGCAGAGAATCAGGATTAAGTGAAGCCTCTGCAAACACATCTTCCACAACATCCAGAACAGCGGGTATAGCCAAGGGCCTATGCTGGGGTAACAGTAAAATTCCCTAAGCCTTTTCCTAGAATCAGAGAAGTCCTGACCTTCCCACTTAAAATGTTCCCTCATAGAATGAAGTGTCTCTGAGAAAAATCCTCTGGAGGAGAAGCAGAAGGAGTGGAATCATCTGCATCAGAATCAGAATAAGGAGAGTACTCCTGCAAGTCTTCAGCTGAAGACTCTGAAACATCCGAAGCCTGCTCAAAACTTCCCAACTCTGGCTCCACCCTAGGCCTCTTATCAGGAGGGGGCAAAGAACCTCTAATCAGAGTAATCAAATCTTCTGCCATTTTAAGCATGTGCTTCTTAGGCACAGACCCTGCTGAACTAGGAGTGACACCAACAGAAGCTAAAACTGGCCTGCCTCTGGGAGAAGCCTTGGAAACAGAAGGAGAAGGCCTAACCACCCTAGGAAGGGAGGGGAGTACAGTAACTTGAGAAGCCCCTTCAGCCTGACCTGCCTCCTGAGAGACCACCTCCTGCAAAATCAAAGTCTCCCCCTGAGACTCCAGAGAAGTCTCCGTCGGAACCACCGGTTCCACTGAAGCCTCTAAAGAACCGGCGTCCTGAACAGATGACTCATCTTGCCTGGGTTTAACTGCTTTGTCTTTGCGCTTCTTAGAAGCGGGCGCGGAGAATCCGGCGGCATATTATAATTGCACCGCTTCCCAAAGACCAGCCTAGCACAATCTAACCTTCGCAATAGTGCTTATTGAACCTAGCACAAAGCGACACCCAACCACGTCGTGCTCAGGCCCCAAACAAGGAATACACAAAGAATGATAATCCCTATGCGGTATCTGTTTCCCACAAGAAATACAGTTATTCACTTTTCTGACACCCGGGTAAAACACTGAGGCAAGAAAAACCAAAATATTCCCCAGCGGGTACTTAGCCAACTTGGATTCGGTCTGAAACTCCAAAATCGAAAATTTCAGAACGCCGAACGGCACTTGCAACGCTGCTTCTGCATCGGACCATGCGGCAAAAAAGACTGAGGAAATGACGTCGGTCATGCGCTTTTTTACCCTGACGTCCTGATGTCAGTTTTAAGCGCCTTGACCGACGTCAGCCTAATACTTTGGTATTCGGGCTGACCGAGGACAGCGGACTACCCATATGTAAGGACTGCAGCAATGTGAGATGAAGAACATCTACAAACCAGTTAGACAGACAGCTGTTGTAAAATGAAAAGGAAGTCACTTCAGAAGGCTGGAAATACTTCCTGAATATATCAACTTGTGAAGCACAGGACTAAAGTCTCCAGATTTTTTTATGTGTAGGGAACCATTTGATTATGCCTGATTTCTAACACATGCAACAAAGCAGTCAAAGGCAGGTAATGTTATGTTTGGTGATATTTCCCCTATGCTGCAGGCTTGCTTCCTGGCTGGAGTGGGAATACATTACCCTATGATACCTGATACATTTAAAAAGGACTAGGTTAGAGAGGAGGAGAGGGTGGGGCACTCCAAACATCATGGCTCGAGGGGGGTAAAGTTAAACATGAGTGGCACTTCTTGGTGAGGGTAAGATGCTACTCAAGGTCAGGGTCCGCCTGGGCTACAGAGAGCTCCTTTATGTCTCTTTTCATGTAGTCCAGGAGGTCTCAGGTCATTCACACCAGCATGGACAATGACTGAGTCATATTTGTACTTGCCTTGGAGTGACCTGAGTGCTTGTGTTATGTGGCGGTTCTTAGCGCCCGACAGGCTTCTCACCATGACCCTCTCCTTGTTCAGCCTGGTGAGCGGGACATCAGTGTGCCTGATGATAGAGTCACCTATTACAAGTGTATCAGGTGTGTTGTTTAGTCTTAAGGGCTGTGACTGTTCGGCACACAGGCTTTGTGAGATATGTGTTGCGTGTTTTGTTTTGGGGTAGCGGCTGCTTGGGTGTCTGCTTTGGAGGTCTCTGCTGCTTCAGCAGATCTTTATTTAGAGCCTCGAGTATGTTTGTGTGATTATGTGCTTGGTTTGCTGTCGTGGTAGGTCTACGTGAGACTGGAATTGTAGTGAGTGTGGTTTCCTTCTCCTCCTGACTGGTTATGCCAGTACTGCGTTGAGAGAGCTTAGCCTCCAATAGTGGATGCTCTAATAGCGGGAGGAAGACTTGCCAATGTAGCAGAATGTTTTTGATACAGACCGTGAAAATAAAATTTGTCTGTATAATCAATTACCCCTTTTCAAGTTTTGTAAATCAGAGAAAGTAATGTCTTCGGCTTTTCCTGGTTAGGTGTCGCACAGTGGAGCGGTCCGCTTATGATTGGCAGTAGATTTACGGTGCTGAGGTGCCAGCCCAAGCTTCAAAGAAGGCACTCCCATTAAATCAGAGAATATTTCATTAAAACAAATACAGTTATCACCTGCAAATATTGAGGGTTCCCAGGCACACAATTAAGTGTGGTGCCACATTTATCTTTAGATGTGCTGAATCAACAGTCTTGCTACATTTAATGTGTTCCAAACAACCAGTTGGATTTTATACATTTCAGTTAACCATCTCAAACACTGCATCTAAGTGTCAACTTCATATTGATTTAGTTAGTTATTACTACTGTTTCTTAACTGGTGTAAAGTGCTAACTTCACTGGAGAATTTTCAGACTCTGCTATGATATAAGAATATTACTATTATCTTTGTTCTCAGATTTGATGTTGCTCATCTTAGACTTCCATTTGTTTCAGAAAGCTGTAACTAAAGTACATGCATTATTAACAACTAAACTAAGCATACACATAGATGCTTCATCAGTGTTTATATAGAATGCATTTTCTGAAGAACTTCAACTTAAAAAATAAGAATATGCTCATCTTTCCAACCCTGTTCTATAACAGTTTAAATGGAAATGCTATTTTTGATAATGAGGTTAAATGCATGTTTTTGACTTAGGCTCACTGTAGTCTGGTATTTATTCACCATGAATTGAACAGCCATATACAGGAGTACCAACATCTCTCTCTTCTAGTCTTCAGCTATCAGTTTATCTACTGAAACTCAATTGTAATTATACAAGAAAAATGGCAAAACAAACCATCGCTTTAATCAAGCATCTAGGAATAAAATAAAATGCATATTTGATATGCACTATCCGCAGAAGACAGAAAAACTCAAATAAAAAAAGCAGAATCTGATGAATTTTCAAAATATGCAATTATCTAAAGCAAAACTGGAAGAGTAAAAGACTATGATGTAGTGCTGTTTGATGACAGCACATTTTGGCCCCCCTGGCCTTTTTGGGGGGGAAAGCCTTTGGAAAAACCCCAAAGAAGGAAGGCCTAAACCCAACCCTTTTTTAGGGGAAAAGGGAGGGAAACCAAGGGGGGAAAAAAAACTTGAGAAGCCCCTTCAGCCTGACCTGCCTCCTGAGAGACCACCTCCTGCAAAATCAAAGTCTCCCCTGAGACTCCAGAGAAGTCTCCATCGGAACCACCGGTTCCACTGAAGCCTCTAAAGAACCGGCGCCTGGAACGGATGACTCATCTTGCCTGTGTTTAACTGCTTTGTCTTTGCGCTTCTTCGCAGAAGCGGCCGGAGAATCCGGCATATTATAATTGCACCGCTTCCCAAAGACCAGCCTAGCACAATCTAACCTTCGCAATAGTGCGTTTATTGAACCTAGCACAAAAGCGACACCCAACAACGCCGTGCTCAGGCCCCAAACAAGGAATACACAAAGAATGATAATCCCTATGCGGTATCTGTTTCCCACAAGAAATACAGTTATTCACTTTTTTCTGACATCCGTAAAACACTGAGGCAAGAAAAACCAAAATATTCCCAACGGGTACTTAGCCAACTTGGATTCGGTCTGAAACTCAATTCAAAAATTTCAGAACTGAACGGCACTTGCAACGCTGCTTCTGCATCGGACCATGCGGCAAAAGACTGAGGAAATGACGCCGGTCATGCGCTTTTTACCCTGACGTCCTGATGTCAGTTTTAAGCGCCTTGACCGACGCCAGCCTAATACTTTGGTATTCGGGCTGACCGAGGACAGCGGACTACCCATATGTAAGGACTGCAGCAATGTGAGATGAAGAACATCTACAAACCAGTTAGACAGACAGCTGTTGTAAAATGAAAAGGAAGTCACTTCAGAAGGCTGGAAATACTTCCTGAATATATCAACTTGTGAAGCACAGGACTAAAGTCTCCAGATTTTTTTATGTGTAGGGAACCATTTGATTATGCCTGATTTCTAACACATGCAACAAAGCAGTCAAAGGCAGGTAATGTTATGTTTGGTGATATTTCCCCTATGCTGCAGGCTTGCCTTACCAGCTGAGGCTGGAGTGGGAATACATTACCCTATGACTCCACCCTGCAGTACATTTACAAGTTAAAGAAGACTAGGTTCATCGAGATGGAGGAGAGGGGTGGGGCACTAGACCAAACATCACCCACTTAGAGCTGAGTAAAGAAAATAGGTCAACACTGTTGTGAATAACTATCATTTAATTTAATTCCCCTTTACCCATATATGTAAATAACTTACATGTCCAGTCAATATGGAAGAAAGTTGCTTTTCTGTCTCATGCAACAATAATTGCTACTCCATGTGATCACTGTTGTAGTTTCATAAAAACAGTTGGTATTTGCATCAGATTTGATCATTTCTATTGGTTATTCTTTTGCACAGTTTGGGTTTCTTAAAAGTGCTTAACTTACTGGCCTTCACATCCACTTTTAAATCACCATGACTGGTGAAGCTTTTCTGCACAGCTCTCCTCTGTAAATGGACATCTAACCAGACTTGTAACAGTACACACACAAATTGCACAATGAGACAAGAAGCAATGCCAAAAGAATTTTCTTTGTATACCAAAAAAAAACTGTCATCATATAAAGAGAGAGAATAGGTTCATACTAGGCTATCTGCCCTAGGGCATTTATAAGCCTAGCCAGAATGTGTTTGGCTTTCGCCACCCATTTTAAATTTATTTTGCTATGCCCTTTTTCGAGGTTAGTATACTGTGCCTCTGTCTAACAGTGACACAGAAGTGATACCCGGGGTAAACCTACGATCTCCCATCCACTCATCAAGATTCCTCTTGGAGAGAGTCAATGAGGGACTCTGCCTAACCTGGACTGGGATTTTATTCCAGAGTGAAGGGAGCCTCTGGGTTATGAATCTGTCCCTCCAGCATGTCCTATTTAATTCAGTGCTGAGGTTCAAGTCTCTCGGCATAGCTCGATGGGATTTGGATTTTCTGAGGTGCAGCATGTCCATTAATTCCGGGTTGGACATGGCTTTATCGCCAGGCACAGATCGCCTCTGAACAGGCAGTATGCCACTGAGTAGAGCTGGAGTTTCTTTAACCGGGCAGCATATGGCATCTGTTTGAGCCCTTTGATCCTCTTGGTGAGGTACTTTTGGGGTCTTTCCAGTTGCTGCAGGTGTCTGGTAAGGTACATCCCAAAACGGGCATTGTACTCAATTATGGGCCTGATGAGGGATGAGTAAAGAGGCACGATGATGTCCCTGATCTAGATGTGAATCCCTTCATGATTAGGTGGGCTATATAAAATGTTTTTCTAACCACTTTGGCCACGTGGTTGTCAAATGACAGATTGCTATCAACTTGGTCCCCAGGTCCCTAATTACTTCTTCTGTACTTAATGGATTACCACCTATGTGGTAATTTGTCGGCACTTTGTTTTTGCCAAAGGGATGACTATACACTTTTGGCATTTAGCTTGAGGCCATGGCTCTGGCACCAGTTATCTGTTTCTATGAGGCCCTTTTGGAGGATGCTTGTGTCGGCTGGAGAGTCGATTATGGCACCCAGTTTGCAGTCATCTGCAAACTTGGTCAGCCACAGTCCTTCCGTGTTGGCCTGTACCTCCGAGAAATATATACCAAACAAGAGAGGTCCCAGGACTGAGCCTTGTGGGACACCACTTGTAACTGGTTTGAGTCTGACATGGCTCCAGCAATTCTAACCATGTGGGTTCTGTCCTTGAGCCAATTTGCAATCCATCTAGTGACATAGGGGTTTATATTTAAGCTGGTGAGCTTATCTATAATGCCCGAGTGGGGTATTGTATCGAAGGCTTTGCGAGGTCCAGGTAGGCTGTGTGGACCACCTTCCCCTTGTCAATGGCCTTGGTGACTGTTTCAAAGAAATCAACCAGGTTTAAGAGGCAGGATCTGCCCTTAACAAAGCCGAACTTGGTAGGATCCAGTGTTTGTAGGTCCCCAATATCTTTATTTATGAGGTCCATGATGATCCTTTCCATAGCTTTGCAGACCAAGCTAGTCAGGCTTATGGGGCGATAGTTTCCAGGATCCATTGAGGCACCACCTTTATGGAGAGGGACCACTGTTGCTGTACGCCACTCTTTGGGCACATATCCTGTAGTAAGGCTGAGATTGAACAGTAGTTTTATGTTTGGGTTTAGCTCTTCTTGGAGTTCATGTAGGACGCAGCCCGGGACACCGTCTGGTCCCATCAATGCTGTGTTTTTTGCTTTGGAGAGGGCGGCTCTTACCTGAGCATCTGAGATGTCGGGGGGGGCAGCACTCTGATGGGATAGATATTTGCCCTTTTGGTGGGGGTTTGCGCTGAACCTGGCAGCTAGGATGTTGGCAATCTCTGTGGGTCCGGTGTATCTTTGTCATTTTGGACTAATTCTGAGCATATCTGGGAATTACCACCCAGGTTCCTAACATAACTAAAGAAAGCCTTGTGATTATCCTTAGTGTCCTGTGCAATTTTTCTCTCAAAGCTGGCCTTAGACAATTTTGTGTGTGCCCGTAGTTTTTTGCTAATACTGATCAGTGATGCCTTCCCTTTTTGGGATTTTGCTCTATCATTTAGTAGCTTCCTCCTTCTATTGTATAGTTTGTTTATGGCTGGGGTCCACCAGACAGGACGTCTGCCTTTGGAGGATTGGGTCTTGGTTTTATTTGGGATCACATGATCCATGCATTCCTGAAGGTGTTCATAGAATGCATTTATAAAGGATTCTGCGGTCTGGGCCATATTTTCCACAGGCCCAGGGGCTTTGAAGAATTCCACCTCAGTTTTGAGGAGTGTGAAATTTGCTTTAGAGAAGTTTTTCACTGTGGTTTTCTGGGCAGGGGGTGGGATCGGGATGTGAATATCCAGTGAGATTAGTTTATGGTCTGATCTTACCAGTGAGGGATACACTTCTGGTCTGGAGCATAGAGTCCCCATGTTGGTGATGATCAGGTCCAGTATGCTTTCCCCTCTTGTGGGAGTGGTAACAAGTTGTTCCATAGCATTTGAGTTTATAAATTCTAGGAACATTTGGGCTAGGGTGTTGGAGCTAGAGTAATGCTCCCAGTCTATGTTTGGGGAGTTGAAGTCGCCCAATATAATGGTGTTTGGAGAGACCTTCATATTTTCCAGTGTTCTCAGGAAGGCCGAGTGGGGTTCCTGGGTTTGGGAGGGTGGTCTGTAGCAGGCTATAAACTGGAAGGCAGTTTTACCCACTGTTAGTTGCACATGGATAGTCTCTGATGCTTCGTGCTTTGCCACCAACCTGGAGGTGTGGGTATCTTTGATGAATATCGATACTCCCCCTCCTTTTGTGGTTTGGTCCAAGTTTTGGGGCTGAAAAGCATGGTATGAGGTATAACCTTGTAGTGCTGGGGTGCTCTCGAGAGCCCTGAACCAGGTTTCTGTTACTGCACAGATATCGATGTTCTCCATGCTAAGGAGAGTTTTGAGTGCGTGCATCTTGAGGTTTAGACTTCTGGCGTTGAGTAGCATTACTCTTAGTTTCTTATCCCTTGTGATACCTATGGAGGTGGGTTTGTCTTTTGAGCCTTGCCTAAAAAAGGCACTATGGGGGTAGCAAGAGCCTTTGCCAATATCCGAAAGCCCAGGGGTGACAGGTGCAAGCCATCCCTAGCGAAGCATCATGGCTTGTCGAGCATATCATCCCAAGCTGACAGGCATTGGATCCCCTTTGAATGACACCAGTACTTAAGCCAATTGTTGAAATTGATCATCTTGTCTTCATATTGTGGCATCATTCTTGGTGAGGGTAAGATGCTACTCAAGGTCAGGGTCATACCGGCCTGGGCTACATGCTCAGAGAGCTCCTTTATGTCTCTTTTCATGTAGTCCAGGGAGGTACGTCTCAGGTCATTCACACCAGCATGGACAATGACTGAGTTATATTTGTACTTGCCTTGGAGTGACCTGAGTGCTTGTGTTATGTGGCGGATCCTAGCGCCCGACAGGCTGCTCACCATGACCCTCTCCTTGTTCAGCCTGGTGAGCGGGACATCAGTGTGCCTGATGATAGAGTCACCTATTACAAGTGTATCAGGTGTGTTGTTTAGTCTTAAGGGCTGTGACTGTTCGGCACACTGGCTTTGTGAGATATGTGTTGCACGTGTTTTGTTTTGGGGTAGCGGCTGCTTGGGTGTCTGCTTTGGAGGTCTCTGCTGCTTCAGCAGATCTTTATTTAGAGCCTCCGAGTATGATTATGTGTTTGGTTTACTGTCGTGGTAGGTCTGTGTGAGACTGGAATTGTAGTGAGTGTGGTTTCCTTCTCCTCCTGACTGGTTATGCCAGTACTGAGTTGAGAGATCTTAGCCTCCAATAGTGGATGCTCCTAATAGCGGGAGGGAAGACTTGCCAATGTAGCAGAATGTTTTTGATACAGACCGTGAAAATAAAATTTGTCTGTATAATCAATTACCCCTTTTCAAGTTTTGTAAATCAGAGAAAGTAATGTCTTTCGGCTTTTCCTGGTTAGGTGTCGCCACAGTGGAACGCCGGTCCGCTTATGATTGGCAGTAGATTTTTACGGTGCTGAGGTGCCAGCCCAACGCCCAAGCTTCAAAGAAGGCACTCCCATTAAATCAGAGAATATTTCATTAAAACAAATACAGTTATCACCTGCAAATATTGAGGGTTCCCAGGCACACAATTAAGTGTGGGTGCCACATTTATCTTTAGATGTGCTGAATCAACAGTCTTGCTACATTTAATGTGTTCCAAACAACCAGTTGGATTTTATACATTTCAGTTAACCATCTCAAACACATGCATCTAAGTGTCAACTTCATATTGATTTAGTTAGTTATTACTACTGTTTCTTAACTGGTGTAAAGTGCTAACTTCACTGGAGAATTTTCAGACTCGGCTGCTATGATATAAGAATATTACTATTATCTTTGTTCTCAGATTTGATGTTGCTCATCTTAGACTTCCATTTGTTTCGTCAGAAAGCTGTAACTAAAGTACATGCATTATTAACAACTAAACTAAGCATACACATAGATGCTTCATCAGTGTTTATATAGAATGCATTTTCTGAAGAACTTCAACTTAAAAAATAAGAATATGCTCATCTTTCCAACCCTGTTCTATAACAGTTTAAATGGAAATGCTATTTTTGATACGCAGAGGTTAAGATGCATGTTTTTGACTTAGGCTCACTGTAGTCTGGTATTTATTCACCATGAATTGAACAGCCATATACAGGAGTACCAACATCTCTCTCTTCTAGTCTTCAGCTATCAGTTTATCATGTTTCACTACTGAAACTCAATTGTAATTATACAAGAAAAATGGCAAAACAAACCATCGCTTTAATCAAGCATCTAGGAATAAAATAAAATGCATATTTGATATGCACTATCCGCAGAAGACAGAAAAACTCAAATAAAAAAAGCAGAATCTGATGAATTTTCAAAATATGCAATTATCTAAAGCAAAACTGGAAGAGTAAAAGACTATGATGTAGTGCTGTTTGATGACAGCACATCTGGTAATGAGTGGTCGCTTCACTGTAACTGAATACACCCCCTACACTCACAGTTTGCAGATGGTGGATTGCATTAACACATTATTAGACTTGGCTTTCTTGCTTACCATACCACATAAACACACATACGCACACACGCAAATGCAATCACTACACCAAGAAGGCTCCATAGAAGCATCCCCTCCTTGCACATCACTATCTGTAGATACTCAGACTATGTGTAGCTCCAGTTCAGGTAACACCAGAAAGATCTAATTAAATTTTCGAACAACCCACTTGGCATAAAATCATAGAATGCCTTTTGCAATCAATCGGAGGGGAGAAGAGCTGTGTAATCGGCACCTGGTTATTTAACTGACACAATCAAAACAGTAAGTGATGGGATTCCAACACAAAACATTCATTTTTCATTTCTACACCAATGTAGCTAGTTTTGGGGAGGGAACAGCAAAGCACAGGGTGCATGCACATCATGTTGCACTCTGCATTTCTTAAGTTGTTTCGCGAGTTGTACAACATTAAAATTTGACTATTACATCCATTTAAGTCTCTCACCCATTTCAGGCACTCCTGCTGCTTTTCATTCAGGTCTGCCTCATGGCCACTCATTGTGCTAGCAGTCTTTACATCAGTGTTGGTGTACGTGCGTACGACGCACATGTACTTCTTAAAGGTAGTGGAACAGAGATTTTTTTTTTTTTGTAGTTGTTGAAGCTTCCTGGCCACACTTCAGGTATAAAAGTGGGAGGGCACTCATCCCTCCCCCTTGTCCGCTGCCCTATGGTTCAGTTAGTCATTTTAATTAATGTACTTTTCTTATTATGCGTGCGCATAATAAGAAAAGTAAATTAATTAAAATGACTAAATGAATGCAAACTGTGCCCTTTACTAGCCCGGCCTGTACGGCGCCCTAGGCGGTTGCCTAGTTCGCCTATGCCTAAGGCCGGCCGTGACTACCTGCACTCAAAATCAAAACGAAAATGTTTGTGATGACTACATTTGCGTTAAGTTTTAATGCATCAGTGACATGAAAAATAGCAGTCTTTTACCTGTTGTAAATAACGCATTTACTTCTTCAGTCTTACATCCAACACTGGGACTTAAAAATTGTTTCGCTATTAATGTTCCCACTAGAAAGTGCAACCCTGCTGTTGTTAATCTGTCATGCCTTTTATAATAGTTTTTTAGTTCTTTTTTTTTATTCTGTGTGTGTGGTGGTGGTGTGTGTGTGTGTGTGGGGGGGGGTTGATGCATTTTGCGATTATATCTGCTGATTAGAATAACTGAAGTAAAGCCAGATGATACTGTGCTGCAAATCAACATTACATTCATCTACAAATGCCTTTTAGCTTTCATTCTTTTAGCAGCAGACTTGTATCACAAAACCAGAAAATCAAAACAGAATGGCATGTACTGACAGTACATTACTGCTCTTCCATTTAAATAAAGACATGTACATATATTAATTACTCAACGTTGCTTTTCTATTTATTACTATTAAACCAAAATAAATGCCTTATTCACTGTACAGTAAGTCTTCAAATCAAAAGCCATTATTAAGTTCCTGATTCTTTAAATAAATGTATGGGAACAATGTGTACTGAAATACTGTATTTAATAATAAATTCAAGAATAACTTACTAATAGCGAGCATCAGAGTAAATAACTCTTAAAAATGCATTTTTTAAATAGAGGATGATTATATTAACATAAAAATGTTTAACTTAGTTGTAGATTATTTATGTTGCTGCACATTACTGATAAGTACTCACTGTATATTTTAGTCTAACATAGAGTAATGCTTCCTGAAAACTTTAACAGGCAATGTTGCTTTAATTTTAAATGCATATGATGACATCATTTTTGTGGCTATCAGTTCATTGGCTTTGAACCTTTTGAGGAATTTTTAAACTGGGAGACTGTGAGCAAGTTGTTTCATTTAATCTGATGAAGCTGATACACTGGTGTCAGTGAAAGCGCTTACAAGAATAAAGTGTTGAAGAATCCGTTGCCTGCTTGTTTTTTTGTTTACTTTGTTTGGCATTTAAAGGTTAGTTCTTGCTGTTGTCTTCATGGCGAGCGGCTCGGTTCCATAATCACAACCTTTGTTTTTCCAGGATACAGGGTTAAACAATTCAACAAATATCGGCCAGGAAGCGAATGCTGTGGGCGATTTAACCCTGCTTGTACAAGAATTGATGAAAAAAGTTGATAGTCTATCGCAACGCATGGATTTAAAGACTGTGCAAGCTACCTCAAGAAGTGTTGTGGTATCTACACCTCAAAGTAACACACATCAGGGTGAGCTGTCGACATAACCTTCCCTGCCAATGGACACCTCTGCCAATCCTGAATGAGCTATATCGAACCAAGGGAATGGAAATAGCAGTTTGGGAGCCTTTGAGAATGCAGGTCATGGCTTACTGAGATCAGGTGATACTGCTCGTGTGAGTGATATTCCAACTATGGATTCCTTCTTAAGACATGTTTCTTTTTTCACTAATACTAATGCACCAGCAGAAAATTTTAATGGAAATAATGGTGCACCTAATAACTATTGTGAACCATCTTAATGCATTTGACGAAAAGCTATTTAAATGCAGGAAACTTCAGCTTGAAGTTTCCTATTTAGAAGAATGTATCAGCAAAAAAATCATACCAAAAGGTCTGCGTCAGTGGAGATACCCTGTAGGGCTTGTTAATAAATCTCCCTTTCATTTGGAATTGATGGTCTTTTTCGATAAACAAGGGCTTGAATTTTTGCCGTTATTAATTAAGAATTATAAGATTCAAATTATGTCTTACAGAAATGAGTTGGGTGCCCTAGAACAAATGATTACGAATGACAATGACTATGATAGATATAGGTTTGTATATGCACAAATTTTTAACAGCACTGAAGCTAGTTTGGGGAAATATATTGAAGTTAAGAAGAAAAAGATACTGAGACCGTAAAGACTATTCCCAAGTTACTGCATATCCAGCCCCTCCCCCAGTTGTGGCTTTCCCTTCTGGTCCTAATACTGCTGCTCAGGCAGTTAATATAAACCAGCCTGATAACACCAGTGATTTGATAAATGAAGGGCTTATGGATTCGGCACAGTGAGCGTATAAGGAATAATCTACAATGCCATGGCCCCCAACATCCAACACGGGCACCCACGGGAATACCAATGAACAGCAGGTTTTTCGGGAGCCCAATGCTTCCCAACAACTCCATTCAAATGGGCAGGGGAACAACAGGAGGCAATGGCAGAACAGGAAATGCCACAACCGGAGAAGGAGATAACACCAGAACTCCCTATCATTCTTACTAGTTCTGAAGGAGACCTTAAAATCTTCATCTTTAGTTTCCTAAATGTGGGGAAAGAGATGGTAGACTTTTTTTCTAAAGGTTTAACCTTCATGCTGGATAGGAGAGCTAATCTGGTCAAGCTTATCATCGATTTGAAATTGTTTGTCGTAAATTGAATTTACAGTTGTTGATGGGAGTCCACTCAACACTTAGACATTCTGAGGGTCTCAAGCTTGTTTAACCCTCCCCTAAATGACATCTTGCGTCAGTTTGAAAAGCTTGTGAAATTGACTTCAGAAGAATGTTTAACAATAGCTGTCATCTAAACAACTACAAGAACATATCGGCTGAAGAGAAGGATTTTATTGACTTACTGAATATTTGTCAAGTTCGAGTCATGAAACCCGATAAGGGTGGAGGACTAGTGTTTATGGACCAACACGATTATGTTAGGAGGATGTATTTAGTGTTAGATGGCGCAGTATATGAAAAGGTTAGTCTTAGTAAGGTTCATGGAGGTTACAGAAAAATAAATGCTATTCTTTCAGATTTGTTTCTGGAAGGGAGCATTGATGTAGATACGTTCCACTACCTAACCATGCCTGCACCTATGATTCCAGTGCTTTTTGGGGCCCCTAAAATACTTAAAAATTTGGTTAATCCACCTTTTAGACCTATTGTTGATGATAGGGGCTCCATTTCTTATGCATGTGCCAAATACATTGACTCCAAATTGAAACCAGTGTTGAATTTAGAAGATCAAATATGCCATGATTCTTGGCATTTCCAGTTTATCAGCAATTTAGAATTTAATGAGAATTTAGTTTTTCTTACGGTAGATGTCTAGGATTTATACACTGTAATACCCCAACAACTTGGCATTGAATGGGTTAGGGAGTTTCTTCACCTTAAAGGTTTAGATAACCAGGAGATTTATGTCATAGAAACACTTTTAGAAATAGTATTATCCAATAACTTCCTTTATTTTAATAATGAACTTTTTCTACAGAAAAGTGGGGTGGCAATGGAAGCTTCATGTGGTAGTAGTTTCGCAAACAGTGTGATGGCGTACTGGCAAAGATCCTTTTTATTTAACCACCAGTTATTCAAGGAACATGTTGTCTGGTACACTAGGTACCAGGACATGTTCTTTTTGTGGAATGGAGAGGTTGCTCTGACACATTTTTTGGATTTTACTTTTCAAGTGGGGACCAAGCAAATTGATTTTTTGGATATACACCTCAGGAAGGATCATTCCAATCACCGGTTTAGAACCACCATTTACCGTAAGCCCACATACTCTAATTCATTTCTACATTTTACTAGCTGCCACCCACTGCACCAAAAAAAAAAGCAGTAGTAAAAGGACAAGCAGTGAGGGTAGCCAGAATGGTTTCAGACTATGATGATTTTATTTAAGAATGCGAACTGCTAAAAACTATGTTTTGTAAGAGAAGCTACCCAAGTGCCTTTATTGAATTAATTTTTGAGGAAGTTATTGGGAAGTGTGTCTCGGGCCACTTTAGACACTTGTTACGTAAAGGCATGGCATGAGTTCTATAGTAGAACAGACTGAATTGCCCCTTGGTACTAGAAGCATACAGGCTCCTAGCCAACCCATTACATTTTTAACCACCTTCTCAATAGATGCTTGTGTCACTAGGGAGATTATTAACAAAAACTGGATTTTCATTTCGGATGATACCCAACTTAGAAATTCCTTAAGTCCAACCCCACAAATGACTTTTAGAAAGGGTTCGAACCTGAAATGTTTAGTTGAAAGGTCCTCCAGAACTTCTAGAAGGATGTTGGGCATGTACAATTGTGGCAGATGCCATCAATGTAGGCACATAAAAATAATAAAGTAGACACAGAGAATATCACATTTATGGTAGATACAATTGTGATTCTTGGGGGTAGTTTATGTAGCTACCTGCGACCAATGTGAGGCATTTTACATAGGAAAAACTGAGAGGAAGATAAAATCAAGGATTTATGAACATCAGTATAGCATTACTAATAAAATAAACACTAATGCTTTAGCTAGACACGGCTCAGTTTTTCCTAACCACCGTTTTACTTTTGTGGTATTACAACAAATGAAGTTTAAACAGGGAGGTGGACCTTGGGAACTCAAATGGGAAGAAGCAGAACTAGAATGGCAAGTTAGAACAGCAGCACACATTTTCCCTGGATTGAATGATGCCCTACCTATTAAATGTTTATTAAAACTGAAGGCCCTCACTAGCTAGTAATGTTCTGTAATATGCATACAAATACTATGGTCCCCTAATGACATCTTCTGTCTCGACAGGTTTGTATTGTGCATTCAAAAAACATGCTCGATTTTCGGGCTTTGGTGGTTTTTGTGTGTATAATAATAATCAAACTTCTTTCAGGATTTTCTCTATTTAATAGAATGTATAAACATGTGGTAGACCTTAGAAACAACACAGCGCTGAGTATATGATTTTATATTATTTACATGAGACAAAATAGATTTAATATGCATTTTAGTTTTAAGAATAAGACACAATCTGTGAGTTTATTTACATTTAGTGTATTCAGTTATTTTTATGAATTTAATACATGATCAGATTTTAATATCATGGTGCATAACCTACTAGAGTTTAGAGTTTAATATATATATATTTTTGTATGGCTTTTGTACAACGAGAGTGCTAATATTTATTAGGTGGTATAGAACTTGCTGACTTAGATGTACATGGTCAATTCTGATTTTAAATAATGTCTGTAGAAGTTTTTTTCTTTCCTTCCCATAATGAGATTTTTTTTATAGCAGATAGCACTTTAAAGATAGGCAATGTTGCTTTAATTTTAAATGCATATGATGACATTTTTATGGCTATCAGTTCATTGGCTTTGAACCTTTTGTGGAAGTTTTAAACTGGGAGACTGTGAGCAAGTTGTTTCATTTAGTCTGAAGAAGCTGGTACACTGGTGTCAATGAAAGCACTTGCAAGAATAAAGTGTTGAAGAATCCGTTGCCCGCTCGTTTTTTCGTTTACTTTGTTTGGCATTTAAAGGTTTGTACTTCCTGAAACCATATCAATGTATTTAATTTGATGGATTATAATCATTTTACTGTGCCAAGATCAATGTAATACCCAAAATAATGTTATATATACTGAATGTGCAAGTTCAACTGTGACTGCTGATTTTGAACCACTACCTTCCATTCTTAAAGCAGAGATACTGTAATCAGCTCTCTTTTTCTTATTTTCTATATAGGTCAGGGTGAGGTGTCAACTGTCACCATGTCTCTCAATTCAATGACACTCCCCTACCTTTGACAGTCATGCCTGACTGTTGGAGATCTTCTCTCACACAATCATAGCTCTCAAACTCTTAGTGGAAGAAATCTGGACAAGGCCTGACAAAACGGGAGGACAAAGCTCCAAAAATGGGGACAGACTTTAAATATTGCTCTTATAAACTTAGAAAGTTGCTAGAGTAACAGGGTTTGTGTTAACATACATTGTCTGATGGATTTGAAGTCTGAAACTCAAATATATGTCATTACTTAGTGACTTCAGTCCTTAGATCATGCCAGTGATTTGCCAAAAGAAAACACTAATTTTATGAGGAATAGACCAAACATATGATGCGGAAATCTGGACAGTTGGGATGTATGCACACAATCCGTCCATCTCTTTGCATGATGACCTAATTCCTCCTGCCTTCTTTATCAGATTATCTTCTGCTTTTCTGCACATGTGCCTGAACCACCATAAACTGTTCTTTGATCTTCCGTGTAATTGGAGCTACTTTGGCTTCTTGTCTGTCCCACAGTGGGCATCCTACCACCTATCACCTCTAGCATCTTCAATCCCAGATGACTGTAGAATAAGCGTAAACAATATAGTGTCAGTGTAGAAGAACTAAGAGGACATACACATCTTTGGGTAGTAAGAGATATTAAATGCCTGTCATACTGCATGAAAGTTTTGGAGAGGGTGATTATCAATGAATACGTGGAGTAGTATAAAGTAAGATGGGAGATTAGCAGCTTGGATTCAGATCAGGATTGGGCAGTCCTGTGGTGGTTAAAAGTTCCAGAAACACCTTCTTATACTCGAATGGCCATTATAATTGAATTTCATTTTCTCAAGACAAAAATCGCGAAAATGAAATACCGAAACAGCAAATTTTTTATCAAGACCAGTAAACACTTGCCTGACATGCCCTCTTCTACACTGTAGTGCAATTCTGGTGTTTATATATATAACTGGGAAAAGTGTGATGGGAAGCATAGCTCCCAACCTAGATTAGTTTTATTTACTCTGGTGTGTGTTTTGTTGAAGTTTGGGCAAGAGTTTACTTACCCTAGGAAAAAATTCCTGTTCAGGTATTTAGAAATTCGATGATCTATATGGCTGTTTAAAGTTTTAGAAATAGATTCATATACATACATATAGATAAAGATATATCTGCATGTTTGTGTACATATACAGGTGTGCGCACACACATTGATATAGATGTGGAGGCTTACAGTTTGTCATATAAGGAGGGGTATTTTTGGATTTGCATACTCATTTTAGGGCATGGCATACAAGCAATACAGAAACCACATATAAAGTAATTTTCTTATGTGCACAACATAATACGTTTCAAAAACAGCACTTTTAAGAATCTATCTTGTCACATGTCCCTTTCTCAACCTTCCTGATGTGAGAGTATGTACAATGGTATGACGACTTTTTCTTTGGGGGGTCAGAAACCACCTGTGCCATAACATATGCTTGTGCTATCACGTACAGAGATTCCATTTTATGCTGCTTAGGGTTACATGAACTAGTAATTACTTAGCAATGTGATTTCCAATGATGCCCTGACAGCACTTGTGAAATTATAACACAAAGTCACAGAACAGACACTGAAAAAATATATTAATTACTTAATTCACTACGAGTTTTTGTTCTGGAAATGTGAGACTTTAGCTCACTGAAAGAGGGGAGATGGGAGGAATAACTAGGCCAGGAACTGAAACTTGCAAATCTGGTCCTTGTAAAAAGTATTTTTTTATCTCCGTAATTTGTTGACACTTTTGCAATCTTCTTTGAGAAAATGTAGATTAGTAAGAACAACATTTGCAAAACTCAGTGCAGACTAGTCAATGACATGAGCTGCAGAATCTCAAACTTGGCAGTTTTTTTTTTTTTTTTTTTTTTAAGTGTTCAAGTCTGACAACAAATGGTAGGACTACATATTTTCACAATTTGTGAATTATGGGAAAAATTTACCTTTCCAAAGGAATCACAATGTCTGCCCCCATGAGAGCAGACAGGGTAAAAAATAAATAAAACTTAGGAATGTGCACTTATTTTGCTGCAGGCAGCTTTGTGATAGGGTTGCCACCTTTTCAGTGGTCCAAAGTGGGGCACGGGGGTTGTAGCTACTATAAGACATCATGGAGTGTGGTCATGGGCAGAGGGTGTGGCCAAGTATGACAGAGCCTGGACATTCCAGAGAAGCAAGCTTCTAAACATAGCCCTCCAAAATAAACGAGTGTGTGTGTGCGTGTGTGTGTGTGTATATATATATATATATATATATATATATATATATACATATATATATATATATATATATATATATATATATATATATATATACGTGTGTAATATATATATATATATATATATATATACGTGTGTAATATATATATATATATATATATATATATATATATATATCTATACATACATATACGTGTGTAATAAAATAGTGTAAAATCTTAACATAACCACAGCTGTCCTGTGCTGCAGTATTCTTTACATGTGAGTTGTGTTCCGCCAATCAACCAGACATCCAGCCTGTACGTGGGATGTTGCACAAAGGCAGTCAACGTCAGCCATAAAAGGGACGTCCACATGTACAATCTTCAGGATAAGAAAGCTCCATAAGGAAAGGAGTGCAAAAGAAGCCTAAGTAAATCATACTAGGAAAGAGCAAGTTGCAGGGGGAAGGCAGGAGGGATAGAATACTACAACATAGAAGGGAAGTACATCTATGGTGATGGTAAGATTTTACACAACTATTCTATGTCCTTCTATTCAGTGTTGCAGTATTCTTTACATATGGGAGAGTGCCAAAGCTGCAAGGGGATCCAGGGAGGAGGAAAGAGTATGAAAAGGCTAAGAAGAAGCACTTTCCAAGAATCCATGGAGGATTGTCCTAGCAAAACCTGCTCTGGACCTGGAAACAGTATCCAGTTTGCAATATTTCATAAGGTATGAACGGGTGACCAAGTGGCAGCTTCCATGATAGAATGGACTCCAGACCGTTGAAGAAGGCCCCTGAGGATGCAATTGATCAAGTGGAATGGCCCTTAATGGATGTGAATAAAGACTTCCCATGGAATTCACAGCAAAACACAATAGTCTTAGAGATCCATGTGGAAATGGTTTGTTTGGATACAGGCAAACCCAGAGCCCTGAGATGAAAGGAAACAAAGTTGGCCACAGCTCCTAATGGACTTAGTTTTGTCAAGATAAAATCTGAGTTGTCTATGAACATCCAAATTATGCAAAACCCTCTCACTGGAAGGCTGTGGAGAAGGAAAAAAAAAGGTAGGCAAGCTGGATGGACTGACTGAGACAACTCATTCACCACTTTGGGCATGAAGCTAGGATTAGTTCTCAAGGATACTCTATCCCAATGAAAAAACTAGGAAAGGGGATAAGCCATCAATCCCTGAATCTCAGAGAACCTCTGAACAGAGGTTAAGGCTACTAGAAGCACAATTTTCCATGTGAAGAACTTTAAAGAAGCAGAAGCTGCTGGTTCAAAAGGAGCCCGAGTAAGCTTTTCTAGCACATAGTTAAGATCTTAAGGAGGAGGAACTGGTTTCCCGGGGAGTCTTACATTTAGGATACCTTTAGGAAAGAGCTTAACTTCTAACCTGGGAGTTAAAGGCAAACAAGCAGACAAGGCAGAGCAATGGACTTTAACTGAAGAATAGGAAAGACCACTGCTGAGCAACTTACACAGGTAAGAAAGTACTAATGGAATGTCTGCAACAAAGGGATCCTCCTTCCTTTTTTGGCACAAAATGGAAAATCTTTTCCACTTGGAAATGTAAGATTTTCTAGTAAGGGGTTTCCTGGCCTCCTGCAAAACCCATAGCATGTCCTTAGAACATAAGTGCCAGAAAGGGATCAAAAGTCAATCACCCACAAGGTTAGCTGTACAGTTGACACATGGGGGTGAATCAATGACCGTTTGTCTTGAGTGAGTAGGTCCATCCGGTGAGGTAAACTTGCAGTGATGACCCTTTGCTAATTGCAGAAGAGGGAACCAGTGCTGTCTTGGCCAAAAGGGGGTCACTAGCAAGATTTTGAGTTTCTCCTGTAGTATTTTCAACAGGACTCTCTGAATTAGGGGAAGGGAGGGGGGAATGCATAGAGAAACACCCCCTTCCATGAGAAAGATAGAGTGTCTACCCTTCCACATTTTAGGGTGAGGGACCCTTGCACAAAAGCGACAAAGTTGTCTGTTCATACGGGAGGCAAGAATGTCCAGTTCTGCAGTACCCTCCACCAGTGAACCAGATCCAGGAACACATCCCTGTGAAGCATCTACTCATGAGACTGTGTCATAGCTCTGCTTAATACGTCTGCCACCGAGTTCTGAGCAGAGGGAAGGTATGCAGCATGCAGAGTCACTTTGTATTGAGTAGCCAATTCCTAAGCATTGATGGCTAGGCAGCAGAGAAAGGTAAGATTTTGTACCCCCTACTTGTTTATATACCAAAGGACAGTGGTATTGTCTGTGAGGATCTTGAGAGTTCCCGGCTGAAATGAGTGGAAGGTCAGTAGAGCCCTCATTTCCCTGATGTTGATATGTTCCCTCTTTTGAGAAGGGGACTAAAGGCCCTGAACATTCCTGGAAGCCAAGGTTGCTCCCCAACACAAGTCTAAGACATCTGTGAAAAGTTGCTGAACTGGTTCATGTATCTGATGAGGTAGGCCAGGGTTCTGACTGAGTTGCTTTATCAACCAATGTAGCTCTTTTCAGACAGCAAAGTTGGGGAATGGAGACACCTAAGTGGTGAGCATGCTGGGACCAGACTGTCTTTAGAAACCACTGGAACTTCATGTGTAGCTTTGCAAAGAGCAGCATAGGGATAGTAGAGGCCATGATCCCCAGTATTCTCAGAAACTCCCTGGCCATGATAGAAGGAAAAGCCAGAAGAGCTTCCAAGAAGGCCTTGAGACAACTTACTTTCTATACAGGGAGGGAAGTCTCCCAAGTCAAAGTACCTGCTTCGGATAACTGAAATTACACAGGAGTCCTGAGTGATTTCCATTGAAGCAGAAAAGGAATGAGAGAGGTGGAGAGGAAAGGGGTGTAACTTGGGAGAGGAGGCAGAGCATCACAGAGGACTGTCTGGGCTGAAAGGGCTGCTGAGAAGGAGCAACAACAATAGGAATAACAGCTTTAGTCTGTGCATGTCTCCTAGAAGGCTTGCAAGGCCTAGCTCCAGAAGGAGCAGAAGTGGAGGAGTGAGCAGGTTTCCTGACAAAGAGTTTTGACAGGAAAATTCCTATGAAATTTTGGGACTGGAGAAAAAAGAAGTTATGTACCTACCATAATGTTCCATGTTAGTTGTCTTCATCTCACCTTCTTTCTTGCTGGTTGGGATCGAAGCCGATCCTCGGCTCTGACTTGGCCATCTTCTATAGCTCAATAGCTGTTTACTGGCTCGAGGCTACCCCTTATCCCATGATGCCTAGCGATAGGTACCCAGATCTTGTTTGAAATAGCTAATCCCAGACATAGCCAGAGAATAAACCTGTCCAAACAAATAGGTTGAGCATACCTGTCACATTCTCTAAGTCAGTAGAGGAAACAAACCAGAGAACACTCAGCCAGTGAAATCAGAACTCCTCTTGGTCCAATAGGACAGGGGGATGGAGGGTGGAACACAAGAAAGAAGGCGAGATGAAGACAACTAACATGGAACGCTATGGTAGGTACATAACTTCTTTATGTTAAGTTGTCTATCTTGCCTTCATTCTTGCTGGTTGGGACAGCATCCCTAGCACCTACAATCCTGGGCGGCTCATTGGAACAGACTCTTCAGAACAATGGAACCAAAGGCAGCTCTGCTCCTGGAGACCATATCTAGCTTGTAATGAGAAATAAAGGTATGAGGATTTCTCATGTAGCAGCTGCACAGATAGAATCCATGGGCAACCTAGATTGGAAGGCTACAGAGGTGGCCAAGGCTCTAGTAGAATGACCATTCGGTTTAATAGGCAACTCTTTGTTTCTTAATTGATAAATGAAAGTAATGGTGTGAGACAACCACCTGGATAAGGACACCTTGGAAACTGGGAGACCTTGTTTGCCTAGAGCATAGGAAAGGAATAGTTGGTCTGACTTTCTTATCTCCTTAGTCCTGTGCAGGTAAAAGTGCAATTGTGTACGAACGTCCAATTGGTGTAATTTGTACTCTGCCTTGTTGGTGTGGTTAGGGAAAAACACAACAAGGTCTATAGATTGGTCTAAATTTTTTTCTGAGTAGACTTTTGGAAGAAACGAAGGATTAGTCCTCAGAGCAACCCTGTCCTTATGAAAAACCAAGTATGGAGGACGAACACATAGTGCTTGAAGTTCAGAGACACGTCTGGCTGAAGTAATAGCTACCAGAAAGAGTGTCTTCCAAGATAGAAACTAAATTGAGCAGGACGCTGCTGGTTCAAAGGGGGCAGACTTAAGGAGGTTAGTACCAAATTAAGGTCCCAAGGAGGAGGGGGATCTCTTACTGGAGGTCTAAGGAGAGTAGTCCCTCTTAAAAAAAGCTTTACAGAGCTTATGAGACATAATGTTTGAATTTGACAACCCAACATGAAAATTAGAAATGGCCACTAATTGAACCCTGATTGTAGCAGAAGTGGACTCAGAATGAAAAAGTTGTGCTAGGAATTCCAGAATTTCATGGACTGGGGCTGAAAAGGGATCTATGTTCCTAGCCTCTGCCCAACAAGAAAAACATTTCCATTTACTAGCATAAGTTTTTCTAGTTGTAGACTTGTAAGAGGAGACAATGATCTTGCATACAGCCGGGGAAATGCTGGGAAGCCTGGCTAAGGTTGGAAGTGGAGCAACCAAGCTGTGAGCTGGGGTGTTTGGGGGGGATTGATGCAACCTGCCTGAATGATGAATCAGTAGGTCTGGAATTGGATCCAGGGTCCAGGGCTGATCGAGAAGGTAATGGCTCAGGAATGGAAACCATATCTGTCGAGGCCAGTAGGGGGCAATGAGGATCCTTTTGCAGCCCAACGATATAGCTTTCTGTATCAGTTTTGGAATCAGGGGAAACAGAGGAAAGGCATAAAGAAGTCCCTGAGGCCAATCGTGGACTAGAGCGTCTCTGGGTGGGTGACCTGGAAGCAGAAGAAGGGAGAAGTAGTTGCTGCATTTGCTGTTGAAGGGGGTGGCAAAAAGATTGCAGCAAGGCTGTCCCCATTTGCGGAAGATAAGATCCACAACTTCCTGATTCAGAGACCACTCGTGAGGCATGAGGATAGCTCTGCTGAGCCTGTCCGCTATGACGTTGGACCTCCCAGGGATGTGCATCGCAATCAGAAAATGATGGGAGGAAATCGCCCACTGCCACAGTCTGAGTGCTTCTCGACACAGGGGAAAGGACCTGGTTCCGCCCTGCTTGTTGATGCACCACACCAGTGACATGTCTGTTTGAATCGCAATGGTCCCAGAAGGAAGAGTCTTGAAGGAGCACAGCTCTCATTTCTAGGACGTTTATATGCAGATGGTACTCATGAGGCTGCCATGTGCCTTGGACTGTCCTGCCCTGATAATGCCCCACCCCCCACCCTATCAGGGAGGCGTCTGTGGTCACTGTGGCTACTGGAGGGGGTTGAATGAAGGGTCTGCTCTGAGTCACTAGTGGGGAGACCATCCACCAGGAAAGGTGCCTTTTGCATGCTTCTGTAATCAAGATCATGTGAGACATGGGCAGCTGTTGGAAAGACCACTGTGTGAACAGAAGCCACTGAAGGATCCTCATGTGAAAGCAGGCCAGTGGGATTAGAAGAATGGCTGCTGCCATGGAACCCAGAGTTTGAAGGATGAACCTGACTTGAATTCTTTTGCTCTGCATGAGAATTTGCACTTGCTGACAAATTGTAGACACCCTTTCTGGCGGTAGCCTTGCGGACATGTTCCTTGTGTCTAAGTCTGCTCCTATGTAGGTGATAGCTTGACAGGGCAACAAGGCAGACTTTTCGAAGTTTATTGTAATGCCTAGCTGGGAACAGATTGTGATTGTGTAGTCCCTGGCCTGCAGAAGTTGATGCCTGGTAGTAGCATTGAGGAGACAGTCGTCTAGATATGGAAACACCTGGAATCCTCGACATCTCAGGTGAGCCGTGACCACTGCCATACATTTGGTGAACACCCTGGGGGCTATGGTGAGACCAAAGGGCAGAGCTCTGAACTGGTAATGACTGGCTCCCAGCCAGAAGTGAAGAAATCTCCTGGAGCACCTGTCCATCTTGATATGGTAGTATGCATCCTGAAGATCTATCGAGCACAACCAATTGTCCTGACCCAGAAAGGGTAGAATGGACTGTAGCATGACCATCCAAAACTTTGTTCTTTGTACAGACCTGTTTAGTCTGCTGAGATCCAAAATCAGTCTCCAGTCCCCTGTCTTTTTTGGTACCAAAAAGAACCTTGGGTAAGTTCCGGATCCATGCTGGTCTGCTGGGACTTCCTGGATGACTCTTTTTCTAGCAGTTTTGAAACTTCTATTACTGCTTGGTCCTTCAGATTGGGTGGAACATCTGGAAGGGACTTCCTTGATGGTAAGGGAGGTTGACAGAAAGGAATTTTGTAACCTCCGGATATAATGGACAGTACCCATCTGTCTTGCATTAAATTTTGCCAGGCTTTTGGGTACAGTGAAAGTCTACCCCCAACTGCCTCCAGAGGTGAGCAGCCGGGCAACCCTTCAGGGATGCTGAAAGGGCTTATCAGAAAAAGATTCTCTGTTGCCCTGGTTCTGCGGACCCCCTCTGCCATGAGGACGGCGTCTTGTTATTGTTTCCCCCTCTGACCCTGGAGGAAAAATCGCTACGTGTGTCAGGCAAGGCTCCCTGGGATTTCCGGAACCACATTTTGCCACTCTTCTGACCTTTGGGGTACGGTCTAGGAGGAGTGGAAAAGTGGACTCCCATGGCAGAGAGAGTCTTGCCTTTTTGCTCACACCTAGTCAAAGTGTCTTTCACCTGTGGTCCAAAAAGAAAGGAACCATCAGGGGGGTTGCTGGTGAATGACGCTCTAAAGGGTTCCGCAAAATTACACAGCCGCATCCATGCATGCCTCCTAAGTGCCACACCCATACCTGCAGCTCTACTCGCACCATCAGCTGCATAAGAAATGAGCCTCATGGAGGAGTTGACTATGGAATTAAGCATCGCCAGCTGGGAAGCTACTTTAGCTTGAGCCCCCTCAACTGATGGATCTTGAAGGGTATCTCCGAGCTCTTTAAGGGATCCCTCTGAAGCCGGGTAAAATGGCATAACTAGTTCAGTGACCTCATAGAAAAGGTCACCGAAGCAAACATTTGCCTCCCATATCTGTCCATAGTCCTAGACTCCTTGTTAGGAGAATGGACAGACGAAGAGGTCTCCGCTAATTCTTTTTTGGTGGCTGCTGCTACCACCATGGCATCAACAGGAACAGCTTTGGTAAGGAACTGCTTATCATGGAGTGCTGTGATGAACTTGCTAGGTCTCCTCGGAGTTGGTTCCACTGTATCTGGAGCTGACCAAGCCTTTCGAGCCACCACTGCGTAAGTGGATCGAAAGGCGGAGAAACCCAGGAGGGGGAAGGTTGGGAACTGAAAGCATCCAGGAATACAGACTCATCCTCGGTAGGGGCTAGGGGATTCCAGTTCCCCCTCTGCTTAAGCATTTCTATGATGTCCGAGAAGGAAACATCTTCAGAGGGGAATGTCGGGGACCGTTCCGATTCATCTAAGTCTGTATGAGAAGTGACAGACTCAGGGGAGTCAATGTGCTTCCTCTTGCACTTCTTATGAGGGGGCTCCCCTGAATGGTCAGGGGAGGCCTCAGAAGAAGAGGAAACTCCCAATGGGGTGCCCTGGTGTGCCGGTTCCCCACATTTGGGGTCTGGAGGAGGAGCAGAGGTTGTCATAGGCACTACAGGGGATGGAGCCGGTGGGGCCGATAGTGGAGCTGAATCTCAGTGGCCAGCACACTCCTCATGACATCGAAGGCACCCCTGCCATGATGCAGAGAAGGCTCTGGTTCCGAGGAATTCGGAATCCTTCTCTGCACCAAGGGAGATGGCTTTGAGGACGATGTAGGAGCTGAGCTCACCTGCACCAAAGCTCCAAGAGGAAGAACGGGGTCAGGCAAGGGTCCGATGCCACTCGCCCCCTCGGAGCCGACAAGGGAGCCCCGGCACCCAGATCCCTCGATGGACTGCACCATCAAGGGGATCGGAGCCAATGGAACCAAAGGAGATAGCGTTATCGGAGCCGACAGTTCCACTACTCGAACCCCAACGAACTCTGGCTCCGAACTCAAAGGAGTCGGAGGAGGAACATTGATAGAAGTGGATGGAGCCGACACCTGTTGAGGAGGGCTGGACAACATCTTGGCAAGTGCCTGCGACTTTAGCAACCTACTGACCACTCTCTCCAAATTGTGATCCGACAGCCTAGAGGATCGAGAGGAGTGAGAAGATCTGTGACTGCACTCGCTCTGAAGCAGGGGAGACCGAGGAGCCGAATGTATAGATTCCAAGGAAGGGGACCTCAGCCTCTTGTGGCTCCATGAAGGCTCCGAAGATTCTGATGGAGCCGACGGGGAGACAGTCTTATCGGTGCCAGCCAGAACTGAAGTAGAAGGTGGAGACTGAACCAAGGTCGGCTCAGAACTTGCAGCAGACGGCTTAGTAGATTTAGGGGATTTCACAGGCTGAGAGGACTTGGCTGGTGAATCCTGGGGCTTTAAAAGACCCCTAAGAATAAGCTTATTCTTATGCTCCTGCAGGACTCTTGGGCTAAATGCATGGCAGATAGAACAAGAGTCCTGCAGGTTCACAGCACCTAAACAATAGACGCAAGAAGTGTGCCTGTCAGAGACATTTTCTGACAGCATGAGTCACACTTCTTGAACCCAGACACTTTGGATTCCTTTGACATCCTGGAAAAAGGAAACAAGAATACAACAATAGCTATCAAAGCAAAAATACAGTCTACACAAAAAAAAAACACACTATAGTAGCAGTCTAAACGAAAGTGTTTTTTTTTTTTTTTAGATAGGAAAGCCTCTAACTTAAATGGCTATAATATGAAAGGAAGGGTAGCAGGAAAGCCTCTAACCTAAACGGCTAACCTGACAAGAAAAGGATAAGGGGGGAAGAACTCTCCAAGTTAAACGAGTTCTACAAGGAAGGGAAAGAATGCTACAATTAAACACTAGCTAACAGAAAAAACAAGACTAAAAGTTAACAATAAACCAGAAAAAGGACTATTTCTAAAGTAAGAAAGTTCTATAAAAAACTTTATACGAGCCTGAGCCAGAAAAATGACACCTTGCAGCTGAAGCGGCAAACAAGATCTGGGTAGCTATCACTAGGCATCATGGGATAAGGGGTAGCCTTGAGCCATAGAAGATGGCTATAGAAGCTATAGAAGATGGCTGAGTCAGAGCAGAGAATCGGTTCCAATCCCAACCAACAAGAATGAAGGCGAGATAGACAACTTAACATCAAGTGTTTAAAATCCTGAAGCTCCTTACCTTTTCCTGGAGTGATTTAAAAAACTCTGCAGCTGCTTTGCCAAAGAGGGAGGAATTATCTAGAGGAGCATCAAGTAATTTTGCCTTTATGTCATCAGGGTGTGCCTGGAGATGTAAAGTACAGTTTTGTACCTACCATAAATGTAGATGTTCGAGTGTTCACCCTGCTGCAGTCATCACACTTGGGTTATCCTGTCGTCAGGCGGTCCAGCAGTCAGCCCGAATTCCAAAGTCTTGGTCTGGCATTGGTTGCTGTCATCTCTTCCCTGACGTCAGTGCACCAGGGGTATATATATTGCAACCAATGCCATTTTCTTCAGTTTTTCTTGCCCCAGATGTCAGGTGCCCCCAAAAAGGTGGTCAGAAATTAGTACCAAAAGGAGCAACCACAGCACAAACACAAAATCCCTTCAGCTATAAGCAAATACATCAGTAAGGCATAGAAGAGATTTAGCCAGTAGATCAGAGGGGATGGAGGGGGGGGGGGTAACCTGGACTGCAGCAGGGTGAACACTCAAACATCTACATTTATGGTAGGTACAAAACTGTACTATGTTCATCGTGTTACCCTGCTGCAGTCATCACACTTGGATTGAATCCCAAAGCTAAGGTAGGGGGGAGGTATCATAGAGGGTTAGTGGAGGCTGTAAGGCCCTGCAGAATTGCAGTGGCGAAGCCCGCCCTGGACTTAGAGTAAAAAGGTAAGTGATAGTGTTTGGTAAAGGTGTGTACTGAACTCCAAGTTGCAGCTTCTAAAATTTCCTTGGTTGGAACCCCTCTGAGAAAGGCTGTAGAGGTAGATGTTGCCCTGGTAGAGTGGGATCTAATGGTAGCAGGAACTGGTTTCCCATGGTGGGTATAGCAGAAACATATGCAATGACCTATCCATTTAGAAATGGTTTGCTTTGATATAGCCTTCCCTTGAGAAGCTGTAGCATAGGATACAAAGTGCTGGTCAGATTTTCTGAAAGCCTTAGTTTTGTCCAAATAGTAACAAAGCTGCCTGTGAATGTCCAAGGAATGCAGGAGTCTCTCACCTTTGTTCTGTGGATTTGGGAAGAAGGTGGGTAAGTGGATGATTTGATTTAAAGCTACACTGGAAACCACCTTAGGCATAAAGGAAGGATTAGTTCATAGAGAAACTCTGTCTTGATGAAAGATGAGGAAAGGTTCCACTGCCATTAGTGCCTGTAGCTCTGAGACTCTTCTAGCTGAAGTTATTGCTAGGAGTAGGGCAGTCTTCCATGATAGGAACTGTAGATCTGCTGAGAAAGCTGGTTCAAAGAGAGGTAGCGTTAGTTTTTCCAGAACAAAATTGAGGTCCCATGTTGGTGTAGGAGCTCTCCTAGGTGGTCTAATGTTTTTTGCCCCTCTGAGGAACTGCCTTAGAAGAGGATGTGAAAATAAAGGTGGATCCGTGTTGTAGTGAGCTGAAATAGCCAAAGCATGGATTTTAATTGAGGAAAAGGAAATTCCTTTGTGCAACATCTCAGCTAAATAATGTAGAATGTGAGGCATGTGAGGCTGAATTGTGTCTTGGCCTTTAGCTTGGTTCCAGGCACAAAACCTTTTCCATTTGTCCGAATAAGCCTTCCTGGTGCTTGGCCTTCTAGCTTCAGGATAACATCCAGAACTGCTTGTGAAAGAGGTGCTGGTTGGATGTTTAGATGATTTGTCATGCAGCCAGATTTAAAGTTTTGAGCTGGCTGTGAAGAATCTGATTGTTTTGTTGTGTGAGCAAATGGGGGATTTGAGGCAATATCCATGGTGGGCTGTGGGCCATATTTTTCAATAGCGGATACCAGTGCTGGCGTGGCCAGTCTGGGGCTATGAGAATCAGTCGTGGTCTCCCCTTTTTGACGAACCTTTGTGAGGAGAGGCAATGGAGGGAAGGCATATACTGTCAGGTTTTTCCAACTGAAAGAGAGAGAGTCCACTTTCCAAGCTTGATGGTGAAATGTCCTTGTACAAAATTTTGTCAGTTGATAGTTTTGAGGACTGGCAAACAGGTCTATGTCTGGAAGGCCCCATTTTTGAGTTATCATTGCAAATATTTGTGGATCTAGTTTTCACTCGTGGGGATCCTTGATGTTTCTGCTGAGGTCGTCTGCCAATGTATTTTTCTGTCCTGGCAGGAATTGAGCTTGTAACTGGACTTGGTAGGCCAGAGCTGTATTCCATAAGGTCATTGCTTGCCTGCATAGAGGGTAAGAATGTGTACCCCCTTGTTTGTTTATGTACCACATTACTGTGGTGTTGTCCGTCTTTATTGCAAGTTGTCCTGGATGTAATAGATCCTTGAAGGCTGTCAGAGCTTTCTGTACAGCTAGCATCTCTTTTTGATTTATGTGCAGATTTCTTTGATCTGCACTCCATAGGCCTTGAATGCATTGTCCTGCCATGTGTGCCCCCCAGTCATAGTCTGAAGCATCTGTTGTGATAGTTTGCCTGGCTGGGGGCAAGGTGAAAGGCTGACCCTTGTTGAGGTGACATGCCTGTGACCACCATAGAAGTTCCTGTTGTAGGCAGGGAATGAGAGATATCATTGTGTCCAAGCTGTGGTTGTGTTGAGACCATACGCTTTTTAGGTACCACTGTAATTTCCTCATATGCAGCTTTGCAAATGGTATTATTAGTATGCAATATGCCATGAAGCCCAAAGCCTGCAGAATTTTTCTTGCAGTTAATTGGGTCTTTGTTGCCATTGTCTTGAAATATTGAGTCAGTTGTAGTTGCTTGTCTGGCGTAAGATAAGCCTTCTGGGCCATTGTATTCAAGTTGGCACCCAGGAATGTCATTTTTGTGAGGGTACTAGTTTTGACTTCTTTTCGTTTACTGTGTACCCGAGGCAGTTTAGTAGATGCTTTACAAAGGCCAGATGATGTAAGAGAATGTCTTTGCTTTCTGCTTGGATGAGGCAGTCGTCCAGGTATGGCTATATTTGAATTCCTCTTTGTCTGCAGTATGCAATTACTGGTGTCAGGTATTTTGTAAAAACTCTGGGCGCAGTAGATAAGCCAAAGGGCAGTGCAGAGAATTGGTAATGGGTTGAACTTGCAATGAAACGGAGGTATCTCCTGCAACTTTGTCTGATAGGGACATGCAGGTATGCCTCCTTGAGGTCCAACGTAATTAGCCATGCTTCCTTGCCCAACATGGGAAGTAGCTGCTGTAGTGTTAGCATCTTGAATTTGGGTACTTGTAGGCAAGTGTTTAGAATTGAAAGGTCCAGAATTGGTCTCCAGGCATTGTCCTTTCTGGGCACTAGAAAGAGTCTTGAATAAAATCATTGGCTTTGCTCTCGAGTAGGTACCAGTTGAATGGCTCTCATGTCCATGAGAGCTGAAATTTTCTTTTGTGCCTCTGCCCATTGATTTTGTGGCAGGTTTGGCATTCCTTTTTTCATTGGCAAGGTGTGAAAGTGGAATCTGTATCCTCGTAAGATTATGTCTAGGACCCATTTGTCCTTTGTGGCAATGTGCCAGTTGTCTGCAAAAAGTGCGAGTTCCCCCCCCCAAGGGGGCTGCCAAGAGAGTATTGCTTGGCCAGATGAGGTGCAAGTCATTGAGTTTGCCTTCTGGTGGTTTGAGACCTGTCTTCTCCTCCCTTCTGTGTTGTAGAGCCCCATTGGCAAGGTTTATTCTGGGCTTGTGGTTGTCCTCTGCCTCTTGGGCGTCTGTATTTACCCCTCTGTGGTCTGTCAGTGGCTGGAAAGGACCAGTTTTTTGTTGGCCAGTTTCTGCTGAAGTGAGGGGGTTGTACTTGTAGGAAATCTTTGACCGTCTGCATAGATTTTTCCTTATCTTCCATTTTCTTTAAAACTTCTTCTGCTTTAACCCCAAAAAGAACATCTTGCTGTAAGGGAGCATCTAGTAGTTTTGCTTTAACATGATCAGGCAGAGTTTGTTCCTTTAACCAAGCATGCCTACGTATAACAGACCCAGTGACAGCTGCTCTGCAGGAGGCCTCCAAAGAATCAAACCCACATTGTAAGGTATGTTTGCCCACCTGCTCAGTGGTGTGCAACAGATCCTGTACTTCTTTCAATTCAGAATGTTGAGGGAGAGAGGTTATTCTTTGCTTTAACTGAGCGATTAGAAATTGCTGATACTTAAGCATGTGAAATTGACAATTCAGTGCCCTCATAGCTAGTGTGGCTGAGGTGTAAACCTTTTTCCCCCACCTGTCTAGTGCTCTGGATTCCCTCTCGGAACGTATTGGGTTTTTAGCCATAGAAGCCTTAGCCCCCTTGGGACCCTGTGAGATAGTCTCTGGGTCAGCTGCAGGGCTTTTGTAAAGACATTTGTGGGAATCAGGCACTCTATAGTATCTGTCTGGCTTAGCCGGAGCAGGAGGTAGAGAGTCTGGGTTGAAACTGGATTCTAAGTAGACATCATCCACAATGTCCAAAACTGGTGGGATGGCAAGTGGTCTGTGTTGGGGGAGTAAAAGAAATTCTCTGAGCCTTTTCTATGAATCAGAGTAGTCCTGACATTCCCAGTGAAAATGTTCCCTCATAGTGTGTAAAGTTTCCCCAAAGGAGTAGTCTTCAAGAGGAGAAGCTGAGGGAATAGAGTCCTCAGCATCAGTATCTTCATAAGGAGAGTAGTAGTCTTGGCCCTCAGAGGAGTCTGAAGAAATAGACATTTGCTCAGAGGATGCATAATCTTCCTCTTGTCTAGGCCTTTTGTCAGGAGGGGGCTGGGAACCCCTGATTAAAGAAATCAAATCTTCAGCCATTTTGAGCATCTGTTTCTTAGGCATGGGGCCTTGAACAGGAGACTGAAGTGCAGTCCTTTTAGATTTAGGAGTCTTTGACTTAGAAAACGTTTTAATGGTGATAGTCGTCGGTCTGAAAACGCCTTCAGAAACCGATGGCATTTCTGTAGTACCGACATCTTTTGTAGCAAGGTCGTCGGAAGGGCCTGAAGTAAAAGGCTGCGTCAGCCTGGTACATTCCGTCAAAATTTCCGTAGCGGTCTCGGGTTCCAGATCTGCAATAGTCAGGGGCTACGTCGGAGCCTCACTGAGGACCGGAGACCGGATCGGTCGAGGCCTCGGAATCTGGCTTAGGCCTGGGCTGTCTGTCCTTATCCCTGTGTTTTTTGTGCACGCCGGTAGTCGGTTGCTCCGACAGCATGGTGTAGTTAAATTTCCTACCGAAGTAGTGTCGTGCAAAATCAAAGCGTCTTTTAATAGTACGCTTATTAAACCTAGCACAAAACTGACAAGAAGTGACGTCGTGGTCTGGGCCTAGGCAAGGTATGCAAAAAGAATGAAAATCCTTATGAGGTATTTGCTTCCCACAAGAAATACAATTGTTAACTTTTTCTGACATCGGTCTGAGGCAAGAAAAGTTTCCCCAATGGGGTATTTAGCTTTATAGAAGACTTCGGTCTGAAATTCGAATTCGAAAATCTCAGGAGTCGGCCGACTGGCACTTGTGAACTGCTTCTGCTTCAGGCACCGCGCGGCAGGAAAGACTGAAGAAAATGGCATCGGTTGCAATATATATACCCCTGGCGCACTGACGTCAGGGAAGAGGCAACAGCAACCAACGCCGGACCAAGACTTTGGAATTCCGGCTGACTGCGGGACCGCCTGACAACAGGATAACCCAAGTGTGATGACTGCAGCAGGGTAACATGAACATCCAGGAATGCCTTCTGAGAACAGATGCAAAATCTGCTTCTCTGGAAGATGCCTCACCTGCATCATAAAGTACGGTTGTGTAAACTTACCATAAATGTAGATGTTAGTGTGTGCTCACTGCTGCAGTCCTAACCATTGGGTTATCCATGCTGTGGTAGCCGTCAGTCAGTGCGAATACCAGAGTCAAGGTTTTGAGTGTCGGCTGCTGTCACTTGCTGGGTGATGTCAGGTCGTCCGAGCTATAAAGAAGAGCAGGTGACACCACTACCTCAGTTTTTCTTGCCTTAACCAATCAAAGAAGTCCAATTTTAATAATTATTAGTAGTTCTGGGGGCAGAGACCCCCATAGAAATATGTCTCTCTCTAAGGACAGCAGATATCAGAGGGAAGGAGGAAAGGAAAACATGACTGCAGCAGTGAACACACGCTAATATCTACATTTATGGTAAGTGTACACAACTGTACTATGTTCTCCATGTTTCACTGCTGTAGTTCTAACCATTCAAAAGATTCTCAAAGCTGAAGAGAAGGTTAATAGAAACTTAAGATTGGGTGAGCATGCCCTGCAGAATTGCAGAGGCAAACCCAGCCCTAGCTTTTGAGAATAGATTCAGATGGTAATGTTTGGTGAAGGTGTGAACAGAAGTCCATGTGGCAGCTTCCAGGATGTCCTTGGTGGGTACACCTCTATGGAATGCTGTGGAAGTAGAGGTTGCCCTAGTGGAAATGGGTTCTGATGGTCCAAGGGGGTCATTTTCCATGCAAGGAGTAGCAAAAATGGATGCAGTGCGCTGTCTGTTTGGATACTGGTTTCCCCTGTGCCCCTGTTTTAAAGCTGACCAAGAGCTGGCCAATTTTCCTGAATGACTTTGTACAATCTAGATAAAATCTGAGTTGCCTGTGCACATCCAAAGAATGCAGTATCCTTTCTCCCTTGTTCTGAGGGTTAGGGAAGAAGGTGGGCAGGTGGATGGCCCAAATGAGGGTAACATCCAAAACCACCTTTGGCATGAAGGAGGGATTGGATCTCAGGGAGACCCTGTCTGCATGGAAGATGAAATGGCTCAATGGCCATTAAAGCTTGAAGTTCTGACAGTCTCCTGACTGAAGTAATTGCCAGGAGAAAGACAGTCTTCCAATACAGATACTTTAATTCTGAGGACACTTCAGGCTCAAAGGGAGGAGGCTTAGCTTTTCCAAAACATAGTTCAGGTTCCAGGCTGGGGTGGGCTGTATTCTGGGAGGCCTGATATTAGAGGCTCTTCTAAGGAATTGTTTGATAAGAGGGTGGGAGAACAATGGCTGCACTGTATCAAAGTGTGCTGAGATGGCAGAGGCATGGATCTTTATGGAGGAGGAGAAGGAGAAACCCTTATTAAGAAGCTCAGCAAGTTAATCTAGAATAAGAGAAATGGAGGGCAAATGTATGTCTGCCCCCTTGGAATGGATCCAGAATCTTTTCCATTTTCCAGAGTATAATTATTTGGTGCTGGGCCTTCTGGTTTCTGTGATGTCAAGGACTTGCTTGCTTAATATAGATTCCTTGTTAGTTATGGTAGAATAAGCCATGCTGAGGAGCTTGAGTGTCTGAAGGTCTGGGTGCAGCATTGTCCCTGTCGCCCCGGTATAGCAGGTGAGGTATTCGAGGTAGCTGCCAGGGGGGCTGGTGAGATAGGCTGAGCAGCAGTGGGTACCAATGCTTTCTGGGCCAGTCAGTGGCAATGAGTATTGCTCTTGTTTTTTTTTTCTCTCTTATCTTTATTAATACTTTTGGAATGAGAGGAAGAGGTGGGAACGCATATACAAAGACGATATTCCAAGGGAAGGTCAGGGCATCGACCTTCCAGGCCAGGTGATGGTACCCCTGGTGCAGAATTTCTGTACTTGGAGATTTAGATGAGGCAAAGAGGTCCACCTGGGGGGTCCCCAATGTGTGGGTAATTTGAGAAAGATGTCTCTGTGGATTTGCCATTCATGTGGGTCCAGCAGGTTTCTGCTTCGGTGGTCAGCTAGGGTGTTGTTGATGCCCGGTAGGTACTGGGCTGTAAGATGTAGTCCCATGGATGAGGCTGTTAACCACAGGTTCATGGCTAGTCTGCACAGGGGGTAAGATTGAGTCCCTCCCCATTTGTTGATGTACCACATGACTGTGGTGTTGTCTGTTTTTATGCTGAGAGCCCCTGGTTTGAGGTAGGGTTTGAAGGATGCCAGAGTTTTGCACTGCTATCATTTCCTTTTGGTTGATGTGCAAGGGTAGTATTTGTGCATCCCAGAGACCTTGGGCACATCTGCCTTCTAGGTGGGCGCCTCAGGCTATGTCGAAGCATATGTAGTTATGGTCTGGTCTGATGGACGGAGGGTGAATGGAAGTCCATTGTTCACCACCAAAGGAACTCTGATCTTATGCAAAGAATCACAGGCAGGGAGGTGTCCAGAGATTGTGAGTGTTGACACCATAGGTTCTTTAGATACCACTGAATTTTCTTCATGTGCAGACTGGCCAGAGGTACCAGGAGGATGCATGAGGCCATGTACCCTAGAGCTTGCAAGAATTTCCTGGCAGAAAGCTGGGTTTGGGAGACCAGAGTAGTGAAGTATTCTGGTTGGAAACTTTGTTTTTCTGGGGACAGAAAGGCCATTTGCTGTTGTGTCCAGTAAGGCTCCCAGAAATATGATTTTCTTGGTAGGTGACTGCTTTGATTTCCTTTCGTTGATAGTGAACCCCAGAGAGGCGAGTAGGTTTTTACAAATGAGAGGCGCTGCAGGAGCAGTTCCTTGCAGTCTGCCTGAATGAGACGGTTGCCCAGGTAAGGGTAAATCTGTACATTGTTTTGCCTGCAGAAGGCAATGGCAGGAGCTAGACATTTGGTGAATACCCTGGGAGCAAGTAGATAAGCCAAAGGGCAAAGCAGAGAATCGAAAATGTAAAGATCCTGCTCTGAAGTGCAGGAATTTTCTGCATGATTCCCTTATTGGGATGTGCAGGTAAGTGCCCTTTAGATCTAAGGTGACCATCCAAGCTTTGTTTGGAAGCATCGGTAGAAGCTGTTGTAAGGTAAGCATTTTGAATTTTGGGATTACCAGGAAGGTATTGAGAAAGGATGGGCCACCAAGTCCCCTCTTTCCTGGGAACAAGTAATAGTCTGGAATAGAGTCCTTCTGCAACTTGTTCTAGAGGTACAGGTTTTACTGCCCCTAGGGAAATTAGGTTTTGTACTTGTTTTAGTGCTTCTGCCCACTGGTTTGGAGGTAGGTCTGGGTACCCTCTTGGAGGTGGTAGTTCTTGGAAATTTAATTTATTCCCCTGAGCAATGATTTTTAAGACCCATTGATCTTTTGTTATACAGTTCCAATTTTCTCTGCATAGAGATAGCCTTCCTCCTAGCTGTTGGTGTAGTGGAGGCAGGCAGAAATTGGAAAGGTAGTCTTCAAGAGTTTTTTCATACAGGGTTGTTTTTGAACTCCCTGCTCTAGTGTTTGATGGGGGCCACTGTTTAGTTCTTGGCTGGCCCTGAGTTTGAGTCCTGGTGGGGATGTCCCTATGGGTTTTGCCTTGTGCCTGCCTGTTTGATGCAGGAAAGGACAGGGTTTATAGGGAAAATGTCTGCTGAACCTAGGAGGTTGTGTACTTGAAGAAAATTTTAACAGTCTGCATCAATTTTGCTTTGTCTTCCTTTAAGTACTTCTTCAGTTTTCTGTCCAAACAAGCGGTCTTTGTCAAGAGGTGCATCCATGATTTTAGCTTTGACATGATCAGGAAGAGGTTGTTCCTCCAACCATGCATGTCTTCTGATAACAGAGCCTGTCACTGCTGCCCTGCTAGATGCTTCTAGGGTGTCAAATCCACAGTGCAAGGAGTGCTTTGTCACCTGAGATGAAGAGTGCAGTAATTCTCTCTCTCTCTACTGTTGGCAAAATATGGTAAAGCAGAAATTTTCTGTTTCAGAAGTTCCAAAGTGTGCTGTTGATATTTTAACATATGGAACTGACAGTTGAGAGCCCTTACCGTTAAAGTTTCAGAGGTATATATTTTTTACCCCATCTGTCCAGGGCCCTGGATTCTTTGTCTGAGGGAGTGGGATTCTTTGCAGAAGTAGCCTTAACTCCCTTAGGTCCCCGAGTAATCACCTCTGGATCTGCTATAGGACTTCTGTAGAGGAATATATGCGAGCCAGGTACCCTGTAGTACCTGTCAGGTTTTCTGGGGGCAGGTGAAAAGGTGTCAGGGGTAAGGCTGGATTCTTGGTAAGCATCATCTACCACCTCCAAGATGGGTGGGATGGCCAGAAGCCTATGCTGGGGTAGGTCCAGAAACTCACTTAGTCTTTTCTTGGATTGAGGGAAATCTGTTGATTCCCACTGGAAGTGTTCCCTGAGGGTGTGGAGGGTTTCCCCAAAAGAAAAGTCCTCCGGAGGTGATGTAGAAGGAATAGATTCTTCTGCATCTGAGTCTTCATAGGCAGTAAGAGGATTTTCTTCTTCAAAAACAGTGGAGTCAGATCCCTCTGAGTCTAAATCCGACTGAATGTCTGGAAAAGGTTCCCCTCTCCTTTTGGCTGGAGTGGCCTGACTACCCCAGATGAAAATGATGAGATCCTCTGCCATTTTAAGCATTCTAGTTTGAGGAGGGGGAGAAGTAGTGGAATGGAGACTTTTTGCTGTTTTCCTAGGAGTAGCTCTAAGTCTGGCCTGAAGATTGTCCCTCAGTGCTATTGGTGTGTCAATCGGAAGAGACAGCGAAGACCTTGAAATGAAATCCGAAGTGTGAGTGGTATCCTCAGAAGCCAGTGCTTGCTTAGTGGCACTGGACCCAACTGAGGCAGAGACAGCCGAAGGCTCGTTAGATGATGTAGACATCTGTGGCATACAGGACTCTGAAAGGGTCTCAAGTAGAGGCCTGTAAAGTAATCGAGTCAGGCATCAGGGGCTGTGAAAGCACCTCACTGAATTCTGAATAACTGATAACCCATTTAGTGGTGGTGTCGTCGGAAGGTTTGGCCTTATGCAGTCTGTCTCCATCCTTATCTTTACATTTTTTCAGAAGATCTGCGGTTTGCTGACTGATGGATGCCATACTGGTAATCAGAGATGGAAGATGAAAATAACTGGCTACAAACAGCTCTACGATGAATAGTTCTAGTGTTAAAGATGGCACAGAACTGACAGCGGGATATGTCATGATCTGGGCCTACGCTAGTGAAGCAGTAAGAATGGAAGTCTCTGTGTGGTATTTGCTTTCCACAGGCAAGACCATTATTGACTTTTCGGAGGTTGGTTAGTGCAAGAAAAAGGAAGGATCCCCAATGGGGTACTTTGCTTTAAATGTTTTCAGCTGAAGTTCTAAATCTGGAAACAGCCAAATGGCACTCATACGAATTGCTTCTGCTAAGGGCTCCACAGCAAGAAAGACTGAGGTAATGGTGTCGCATGCTCTCCTTTATAGCTCAGATGACCTGACATCACCTAGCAAGCGACAGCAGCCGATGCTCAAAACCTTGACTCTGTTATTCGGACCGACTGAGGACTACCACAGCATGGATTACCCAATGGTTAGGACTGCAGCAGTGATTTACGAAGAACATTTGCACTTGAGTGTCTAGCTACTGGGAGGAGGCTGCTAAAAGTGAAACAGCAAAGATTTAGCCTCTGATTTGGGCAATGGAGAAATAGCCTGGGTAGCCTGAATGAGCAAGGCCAAAGCATACCTAGACATGTGTGCTTGATAATTTAAAAGTCCTGGTAGTCAAGGTGAAAGAGGTACAGACCTTCTTACCCAGTTTTTCCAAAATTTTACTTTCCCTATCAGAAGGATGTACTTTAGTTGAGGGAGATGACCTTGAAGATTTATCTGAAGTAATTGAAACCACAGCTGGATCAGCTGAGGGGCATTTAAAAAGAGAAGGCCAAGCCAGCTACAGGAGAAGCAGGAACCGGAGGCCTTAGAGTCATCACAACCTTAATGAGACCCTGTGAAAAAACTTTACAATCTGATCTAGGGGTAGGAGGAGCAAGAAAGTATAGCTGTGTACACTTACCATAACTGTAGATGTTTGAGTGTATTCACTGTTGCAGTCATCACTCTTGGGTTATCCTGCCAGGGGTAGCCCTTAGTCAGCCCAAATTCCAGAGGCTTAGTATTTCTGCATCAGTTGCTGTCGCTTCAGTACTGACGTCAAGTCGTCAGAGGTAAAAAAAACAGGCAGCCGACACCATTACATTAGTTTTTCTTGCCCCAAATGTCAGGAATCCCCAAATAGGGAGCCAAGTTATAGTGGAAAATCACCACCAATAAAAAGTAAATACCAATAGCCCTGTAAGGAGTGAGGAAAAGAGGGCAATACAAGGGGGCTGGAGGGTGGGAAACCAGGACTGCAACAGTGAATACACTTGAACATCTACATTTATGGTAAGTGTACACAACCGTACTATGTTCTTCGTGTTTCACTGTTGCAGCCATCAGACACGGGTTGATTCCCAAAGCTGCAGAATGGGTGAAGGCAGTCAAGAAGAGATTGGGCTGGCTAGTATGCCCTGCAGGACTGCTGTTGCAAAGCCCGCCCTGGATTTGGAAAAGATAGGCAGGTAGTAATGCTTGGTGAAGGTATGAACAGAACTCCAAGTAGCAGCTTCCAGAATGTCCCTGGTAGGGACTCCTCTAAGAAAGGCTATAGTGGTTGAAGTTGCCCTAGTTGAATGCGTTCCGACTCCCTGAGGGGGTGGTTTCCCATGGTATTTGTAACAGAAATGGATAGTGTGTGCTATCCATTTGGCAATGGTTTGTTTTGATATGGCCTTGCCCTCTGCCCCTGGTGCAAAGCTGAGTAGTAACTGGTCAGATTTCCTAAAGGGCTTAGTCCTATCAAGGTAGAATCTGAGCTGTCTGTGCACATCTAAAGAGTGCAGGATCCTTTCCCCCTTATTTTGAGGATTAGGGAAAAAGGTGGCCAAATGGATAGATTGGTTGAGAGCCACACTGGACACCACTTTAGGCATTAAAGTTGGGTTAGTCCTGAGGGAAAGGGTTCCACAGCTATAAGTGCTTGTAGCTCAGACACTCTTCTAGCTGAAGTGATGGCCAGAAGCAAGGCTGTTTTCCAAGAGAGGAATTTTAACTCTGCTGACGCTGAGCTTTTCCAACACAAAGGTAAGGTCCCAAGCAGGGGTGGGGCTCTTCTTGGTGGCCTTAAGTTGTTAGCCCCTCTCAGGAACTGCTTGATGAGAGGGTGAGAGAAGAGAGTTGGCTCAGTGCTGTAATGAGCAGAGATGGCAGAGGCATGGATCTTAATGGAGGAGGAGGACAGGCCTCTGTAGAGTAGGTCTGCTAGGTAAAGCCAGGATGAGAGTTAAGGAGGGCTGTGCTGTATCCGCTCCTTTAGTGTGAATCCATGAACAATACCTTTTCCACTTGTCAGCATAGGATTTCCTTATACTGGGTCTTCTGGCTTCACCTATGACATCCAGTACTTGTTTGCTTAAGGTCGCTAGGGAGAATTTAAGGAATAAGCCAGGCTGCAAGATTTAGGATTTGCAGTTGTGGATGCAGAATCTGTCCCTCCTGCTGAGAGAGGAGGGTTGGATTCTGGTGTAGGTGCCAGGGTGGCACCGATGTCAGGCTCCACAGGAGTGGGTATAGTACAATTGTGTACACTTACCATAAATGTAGATGTTTGTGTGTATTCACTGTTGCAGTCATTACATTAGGGTAATCTGCTTGCAGGTTGCCCTCAGTTAACCTGAATTCCAAAGTCTTGGGTCCTCGTCAGTTGCTCTCTCTTCTTCCATGACGTCAGGTTGTCAGGGGTATAAAACAAGCTGCAGATGCCATTTTCTTTAGTTTTTCTTGCCCCAGATGTCAGGTGCACCAAAAAAGGTATCAAAAATATATACATATAAACTATATTTACATGCAACAATACAAAATTTACTTTCATCTACAAGCAAATACACCACATAGGTTGTAGAAGATAGTGAAGGAAAGATAAACTCCAGAATGAGAGGGGAATGGCAACAGTGAATACACTCGAACATCTACATTTATGGTAAGTGTACACAACTGTACCATGTTCTTCGTGTTTCACTGCTGCAGTCATTACATTTGGTTAGAATCCCAAAGCTATGAATGGGAGGCTAAACAGCATTTGGGGCAGCTATAAAGTCCTGCAGAACTGCAGTGGCAAAGCCTGCCCTGGACTTAGAGTAGAGAGGCAAATGACAATGCTTTGTAAAGGTGTGAACAGAACTCCAAGTAGCAGCCTCTAGAATGTCCTTGGTTAGTACTCCTCTGAGAAAGGCTGCTGAAGTAGCTGCAGCCCTGGTGGAATGAGACATAATGCCCTTGGGCACAGGTTTGCCATGGTGTATTTAGCAGAAACGAATGCAGTGGCTTATCCATCCTGAAATAGTCTGCTTTGAAATAGCCTTTCCTTCGGATCCTGCAGCATATGTCACTAGTAATTGCTCAGTTTTTCTTAGAGCTTTAGTCCTGCTCAAGTAGAATCTTAGCTGTCTGTATACATCCAAGGAATGCAGAATTCTCTCCCCCTTGTTCTGTGGATTTGGATAATATGTTGGCAGATGAATAGTTTGGTTAAGAGCCACACTGGAAATCACCTTAGGCATAAATGAAGGATTGGTCCTCAGAGACACCCTGTCTGGGTAAAATATGATAAAAGGCTCCACCAGCCATGAGGGCCTGTAGCTCCGAGACTCTTCTTGCTGAAGTAATTGCTAGGAGCAGAGCTGTTTTCCATGATAAGAACTTTAGATCTGCAGTAGCAGCTGGTTCAAATGAAGGCAGGGTGAGCTTTTCCAACACATAATTGAGGTCCCATGCAGGTATTGGTGATCTTCTGGGAGGCCTTACATTTTTGTCTCCTCTAAGATATTGCTTTAGTAAAGGATGAGAAAAGATTGGTGGCTCCATATTGTAATGAGCCAAAATGGCAGAGGCATGGATATTTATTGATGAGAAAGATAGGCCTTTGTCAAGCATCTCAGTCAAGTATTGTAATATCTGAGGAATATTTGGTTTTGCTGTATCAGTTCCTTGTGCTTGATTCCACGCACAGAATCTCTTCCACATTAAAAATTGCCTCGGCAAAGTCATCACAGTTCTGGAGGTGTTTTTCTATAAGTTCGTCTACCAAAATGAGTTTGAACATGGGCTTTTTTGGGTTACCTTCAGGGTTCCCCAGGGCAATCAGAGGCGGAAAGGCATAGACGTGAAGATTGCTCCAACTGAATGATAGAGCATCCACTTTCCAAGCTGTGGGATGAAACATTTTGTGCAAAACTTTGGCAACTGGTAATTTAGTGGAGAAGCGAAACAGATCTATGTCTGGAGTTCCCCATATCACTGTCAATTTCGAAATACATGAGGATCAATTTCCACTCGTGGGGATCCACTATCTGTCTGCTCAAAACATCTGCTAAGGAGTTCTGTGCTCCTGGTAGAAACCTTGCCTGAAGATTGAGGTGTAAACTGAGTGCAGTCTCCCACAAAATCATAGCTTGCCTGCAAAGAGGGTACGAATGGGTTCCCCCTTGTTTGTTGATGTACCACATGACAGTTGTGTTGTCTGTTTGAATCAACACTTGCCCTGGGTGAAGTAAATCCTTGAAAGCCATCAATGCAAATTGGACTGCTAACATCTCCTTCAAGTTGATATGTAAATGTTGAAGTCTGGCAGGCCACGTGTCTTGAACCCATTTTCCATTGAGGTGTGCTCCCCAAGCCTTGTCCAAGGCATCCGTCGTTAAAATCTGACTCGCCTCTGGTCGGGTCACAGAGAGTCCCTTGTTTAGGTGACATTCCTGAGCCCACCACAAAAATTCCTTTTGAATGCAAGGTATTATTTGAATGACAGTGTCCAGATCTTGGCAGTGTTGTGTCCATACATTTTTAAGATACCATTGTAGCTTCCTCATATGCAGTTTGGCATTGGGAAGCACCAGAATACAAGATGCCATGAACCCCAAGGCTTGAAGGACTGTACTTGCAGTCAGCCTGGACCGTAGAGACAATTGATGGAAGTAAAGTGTAAGGTTCTTTTGCTTGTCCGGGGTCAAAAAGGCCATCTGGGAAGCTGTATTCAGTCTCACACCCAGAAAGCACATTTCCTGCGAGGGTACTAGACTGGACTTTGTTTCGTTCACAGAATACCCTAGGCACCTTAACACTGCCATCACATACTGTAGATGATGAAGAAGTTCGTACTTGTCCTGAGCAAGAATCAGGCAATCGTCCAAATAAGGATAAATTTGTATTCCTCTTAACCTTAAGAAGGCTATCACTGGAGCCAGAACCTTCGTGAACACCCTGGGCGCAGTAGATAAGCCAAAGGGCAATGCAGAGAACTGATAATGTAAAGTCTCAGCCCGAAAACGCAGGTATCTCCTGCAACTGGGCCTGATAGGAACATGAAGATAAGCCGCTTTGAGATCCAGAGTTACCATCCAGTGATCTTTGCCCAACAGAGGTAGAAGTTGTTGCAATGTCAACATTTTGAATTTTGGAATGTCCAGGTGTGTGTTGAGGATAGATAAATCCAAAATCGGCCTCCAAGTGTTTCCTTTCTTTGGTACTAGAAACAGGCGAGAATAAAATCCTAGGCCCACTTCTGACAGAGGGACCTGCTGTATAGCCCCCATTTGAAGAAGTAAAGAAATCTGTTTGTGAGCCTCTACCTTTTGCTGAGGAGGAACGTCTGGCATGCCTTTGAAAGGAGGCAATGTATGGAAATAAAACTTTTAGCCTCGGTCTATAATGTCCAACACCCATTTGTCCTGGGTGACTAATAGCCAGTTTTGCTTGAAGAGTGCCAACTTTCCTCCCAAAGGAGCTGCCAGACAGGAAGAAACTGGCAGCTGAAGATGCAGGTCATTGGGCCTGTTTGAAGGACTGGCCCCTGCCCTCACCTGTAGATTGTGCAGGTGAACTCCATGTTCTAGGCCTGAAAGAACTCTGAGCTCTGCCCCTACCACGTCTAGATCTACCCCTAGACTGTAAATCAGAAGAAGGATAAGCCCATCCCTTAGTAGGCCAATTCCTGCTAAACTTAGGGGGCTGCACCTGCAAAAAATCTTTAACAGTCTGCATAGACTTAGCCTTGTCTTCCATTTTCTTCAAGACAGACTCCACAGGAGAACCAAACAAAACTTCAGACTGCAAAGGAGCATCCAAAATTCTAGTTTTAACATGCTCTGACAAATTCTGATCCTTAAGCCAGGCGTGCCTGCGAATAACTGAACCAGTGGCAGCCACCCTGGAAGAAGCCTGTAAAGCATCGAAACCACACTGCAAAGAATGCTTACCCACTTGTTCAGAGGCATGTACCAAATCCTGTAATTCATTACACTCTATGCCCTCTGCCAAAGCATCCACCTTAGATTTTAGCTGAATAAGGAGACAATTCTGGTACTTTAACATATGAAACTGGCAATTCAAAGCCCTCATTGCTAAAGTGGAAGAGGTATACACTTTCTTACCCCATCTATCCAAAGCTCTAGCATCTTTATCCATAGGAACCGGATTCTTTACAACAGAAGCCCTGACACCCTTAGGTCCCTGGCTAGTTTCTGGGTCAGCCCTTGGACTCTTATACAGATATTTATGAGCCTCAGGCACTCTGTAATACCTGTCTGGTTTAACTGGCGCAGGAGGCAAAGAGTCTGGATTAAGGGAAGCCTCAGAGAAAACGTCTTGAACAACATCCAAAACAGGAGGTATAGCCAATGGTCTATGCTGTGGTAAAAACAAAAATTCCCTAAGCCTCTTTCGGGAATCTGAGAAATCCTGACCTTCCCATTTAAAATGCTCCCTCATAGAATGTAGGGTTTCTGAAAAAGAAAAATCCTCTGAAGGAGAAGCAGAAGGAGTGGAATCCTCTGCGTCTGAATCAGAATAAGGAGGAAAATCCTGAATGTCTTCAGCCGAAGACTCTGAGTAATCTGAAGCCTGCTCCAAACTTTCCACCTCTGGCTCCACCCTAGGCCTCTTATCAGGAGGGGGCATAGAACCTCTAATTAAAGAAATTAAATCTTCCGCCATTTTAAGCATGTGTTTTTTAGGCACAGAACCTGCAGAACTAGGACTGACACCCGTGGAAGGCAAACCAGGCCTGCCTTTGGAAGGAACCTTAGAGACAGAAGGGGAAGGCCTAACCACCTTAGACAAGGAAGGGAGAACAGCAACCTGAGAGGCCCCCTCAGCCTGACCTGACTCCTGAGAGGCCACATCTTGCAAAATTAATGTCTCCCCCTGAGATTCAACTGAAACCTCGTCTGGATCCACAGATTCCACCGTAGTTTCTAAAGAACCGGCGTCCGGAATGGACGACTCATCCTGCTTGGACTTTAACGATTTTTCTTTGCGCTTCTTTGCGGTAGCGGGCGTCGGAGGATCCGACGGCATATTATAATTACACCGCTTACCAAAGACAAGCCTAGCACAATCTAGTCTACGTTTAATGGTGCGCTTATTAAACCTAGCACAAAAGCGACACCCGACTATGTCGTGCTCAGGCCCCAAACAAGGAATACAAAGAGAGTGGTAATCCCTATGCGGTATCTGTTTCCCACAAGAAATACAATTATTCACTTTTTCTGACATCCGGAATTAACTGAGGCAAGAAAAAACAAAAATATTCCCAACGGGTACTTAGCCCAACTTGGTTTCGGTCTGAAACTCAGAATACGAAAATTTCAGAACGCCGAACGGCACTTGCAAACGCTGCTTCTGCATCGGACCATATGGCAAAAAAGACTGAGGATATGACGTCGGTCATGCGCTTTAATACCCTGATGCTCTGACGTCAGATCTGAGTGCCCATGACCGACGTCAGCCTAATACTTTGGTATTCGGGCCGACCGAGGACAGCGGACTACCCATAAGTTATGACTGCAGCAATGTGAGATGAAGAACATCCAGGACTGCAACAGTGAATACACTTGAACATCTACATTTATGGTAAGTGTACACAACCATACTATGTTCTTCGTGTTTCACTGTTGCAGCCATCAGACACGGGTTAATTCCCAAAGCTGCAGAATGGGTGAAGGCAGTCAAGAAGAGTTTGGGCTGGCTAGTATGCCCTGCAGGACTGCTGTTGCAAAGCCCGTCCTGGATTTGGAAAAGATAGGCAGGTAGTAATGCTTGGTGAAGGTATGAACAGAACTCCAAGTAGCAGCTTCCAGAATGTCCCTGGTAGGGACTCCTCTATGAAAGGCTATAGTGGTTGAAGTTGCCCTAGTTGAATGCGTTCCGACTCCCTGAGGGGGTGGTTTCCCATGGTATTTGTAACAGAAATGGATAGTGTGTGCTATCCATTTGGCAATGGTTTGTTTTGATATGGCCTTGCCCTCTGCCCCTGGTGCAAAGCTGACTTACTAGTCCTTTCCTAAAGGGCTTAGTCCTATCAAGGTAGAATCTGAGCTGTCTGTGCACATCTAAAGAGTGCAGGATCCTTTCCCCCTTATTTTGAGGATTAGGGAAAAAGGTGGCCAAATGGATAGATTGGTTGAGAGCCACACTGGACACCACTTTAGGCATTAAAGTTGGGTTAGTCCTGAGGGAAATCCTGTCAGCATGAAAAATAATGAAGGGTTCCACAGCTATAAGTGCTTGTAGCTCAGACACTCTTCTAGCTGAAGTGATGGCCAGAAGCAAGGCTGTTTTCCAAGAGAGGAATTTTAACTCTGCTGACGCTGAGCTTTTCCAACACAAAGGTAAGGTCCCAAGCAGGGGTGGGGCTCTTCTTGGTGGCCTTAAGTTGTTAGCCCCTCTCAGGAACTGCTTGATGAGAGGGTGAGAGAAGAGAGTTGGCTCAGTGCTGTAATGAGCAGAGATGGCAGAGGCATGGATCTTAATGGAGGAGGAGGAGGACAGGCCTCTGTAGAGTAGGTCTGCTAGGTAAAGCCAGGATGAGAGTTAAGGAGGGCTGTGCTGTATCCGCTCCTTTAGTGTGAATCCATGAACAATACCTTTTCCACTTGTCAGCATAGGATTTCCTTATACTGGGTCTTCTGGCTTCACCCATGACATCCAGTACTTGTTTGCTTAAGGTCGCTAGGGAGAATTTAAGGAATAAGCCAGGCTGCAAGATTTAGGAATTGCAGTTGTGGATGCAGAATCTGTCCCTCCTGCTGAGAGAGGAGGGTTGGATTCTGGTGAAGGTGCCAGGGTGGCACCGATGTCAGGCTCCACAGGAGTGGGTATAGTACAATTGTGTACACTTACCATAAATGTAGATGTTTGTGTGTATTCACTGTTGCAGTCATTACATTAGGGTAATCTGCTTGCAGGTTGCCCTCAGTTGGCCTGAATTCCAAAGTCTTGGGTCCTGCGTCAGTTGCTCTCTCTTCTTCCATGACGTCAGGTTGTCAGGGGTATAAAACAAGCTGCAGATGCCATTTTCTTTAGTTTTTCTTGCCCCAGATGTCAGGTGCACCAAAAAAGGTAGCAAAAATATATACATATAAACTATATTTACATGCAACAATACAAAATTTACTTTCATCTACAAGCAAATACACCACATAGGTTGTAGAAGATAGTGAAGGAAAGATAAACTCCAGAATGAGAGGGAATGGGGACCTGGACGGGTAACCTGGACTGCAACAGTGAATACACTCGAACATCTACATTTATGGTAAGTGTACACAACTGTACCATGTTCTTCGTGTTTCACTGCTGCAGTCATTACATTTGGTTAGAATCCCAAAGCTATGAATGGGAGGCTAAACAGCATTTGGGGCAGCTATAAAGTCCTGCAGAACTGCAGTGGCAAAGCCTGCCCTGGACTTAGAGTAGAGAGGCAAATGACAATTCTTTGTAAAGGTGTGAACAGAACTCCAAGTAGCAGCCTCTAGAATGTCCTTGGTTAGTACTCCTCTGAGAAAGGCTGCTGAAGTAGCTGCAGCTCTGGTGGAATGAGACATAATGCCCTTGGGCACAGGTTTGCCATGGTGTATTTAGCAGAAACGAATGCAGTGGCTTATCCACCCTGAAATAGTCTGCTTTGAAATAGCCTTTCCTTCGGATCCTGCAGCATATGTCACTAGTAATTGCTCAGTTTTTCTTAGAGCTTTAGTCCTGCTCAAGTAGAATCTTAGCTGTCTGTATACATCCAAGGAATGCAGAATTCTCTCCCCCTTGTTCTGTGGATTTGGATAATAGGTTGGCAGATGAATAGTTTGGTTAAGAGCCACACTGGAAATCACCTTAGGCATAAATGAAGGATTGGTCCTCAGAGACACCCTGTCTGGGTAAAATATGATAAAAGGCTCCACCAGCCATGAGGGCCTGTAGCTCCGAGACTCTTCTTGCTGAAGTAATTGCTAGGAGCAGAGCTGTTTTCCATAAGAACTTTAGATCTGCAGTAGCAGCTGGTTCAAATGGAGGCAGGGTGAGCTTTTCCAACACATAATTGAGGTCCCATGCAGGTATTGGTGATCTTCTGGGAGGCCTTACATTTTTGTCTCCTCTAAGATATTGCTTTAGTAAAGGATGAGAAAAGATTGGTGGCTCCGTATTGTAATGAGCCGAAATGGCAGAGGCATGGATATTTATTGATGAGAAAGATAGGCCTTTGTCAAGCATCTCAGTCAAGTATTGTAATATCTGAGGAATATTTGGTTTTGCTGTATCAGTTCCTTGTGCTTGATTCCACGCACAGAATCTCTTCCATTTATCCGCATAAGATTTTCTAGTACTAGGCCTTCTGGCTTCCAAAATGACATCCATCACAGCTTTACTGAGAGGTGTTGTTTGCATAAATTACAGTTTTGTACCTACCATAAATGTAGATGTTCGAGTGTACACACTGCTGCAGTCATTACACTTGGGTTATCCTGCCGTCAGGTGGTTCCCCAGTCGGCCTAATTCCAGAGTCTTGGTCCGGCATCAGTTGCTGTCGCCTCCTCCCTGACGTCAGTGCGACAGGTGTATATAAGATGCAGCCGACGCCATTTTCTTCAGTTTTTCTTGTCCCAGATGTCAGGTCCCCCCAAATAGGTAGGCAATTCAAATTGCTAATAAAACATACATAAGAAAAGCAAACAACTTTCAGCTACCAGCAAATATTCCCCATAGGTAGTAAAGGGTAGAAGACATATGTACGTACCAGCAAGTAAGAGGGGAAGGAGGAAGGGTAACCTGGACTGCAGCAGTGTTTACACTTGAACATTTACATTTATGGTAGGTACAAAACTGTACTATGTTCATCGTGTTACACTGCTGCAGTCATTACACTTGGGTAGAATCCCAAAACTGAGGAAGGGTGGCTGGTCCTTGTAAGGCATTAGGGGTGGCTATAAGGCCCTACAGCACTGCAGTGGCGAAGCCAGCTCTGGATTTAGAGTATAGAGGCAGATGATAATGCTTAGTGAAGGTATGCACAGAACTCCAAGTTGCTGCTTCCAAAATATCCTTGGTAGGTACTCCCTCTGAGGTAGACAGTTGAAGTGGCTGTTGCCCTGGTGGAGCGAGATCTAATGCTGTTAAGTACAGGTTTCCCATGGTGTGTATAGCAGAAACGTATACAATGTCCTATCCATTTTGAAATAGTCTGTTTTGAAATGGCTTTTCCCTGTGCTCCTGCAGCATATGCTACCAATAATTGCTCAGATTTTCTGAAAGCTTTGGTTTTGTCCAAGTAGAAACTTAACTGCCTGTGACTGTCCAAAGAATGCAGTAGTCTCTCCCCTTCATTCTGTGGTTTTGGATAAAAAGTTGGCAAGTGAATAGTTTGGTTTAGAGCCACACTGGATACCACCTTTGGCATAAACATAGGGTTAGTTCTTAAAGACACCCTGTCCTGGTGGAAAATGAGGAAAGGTTCCACTGCCATTAGTGCCTGTAATTCTGAAACTCTTCGTGTTGATGTTATTGCCAGGAGCAGAGCAGTTTTCCAAGAGATATATTTTAATTCTGCTGTGTTAGCTGGCTCAAAAGGAGGTAAAGTTCATTTTTCCAAAACAAAGTTGAGGTCCCAAGTTGGAGTAGGTGCTCTACGGGGCGGTCTTATGTTTTTAGCCCCTCTGAGGTACTGTCTTAGCAAAGGATTAGAGAAAATTGGTGGATCCGTGTTATAATGAGCAGAGATGGCAGAGGTGTGGATCTTGATGGATGAGAAGGAGAGGCCTTTGTCCAGCATCTCAGTTAAATATTGTAGCATCTGAGGAATGTTTGGGACAAGAGGGTCAAGGCTGTGAGCTTGGTTCCAGGCACAGAATCTCTTCCATTTATCCGAATAGGCTTTCCTGGTACTAGGCCTTCTGGCCTCCAGAATGACATCCATGACAGCTTTGGAGAGAGGCATTGCTTGCTTGACTAAGGAATCTTCCATGCAGCTAGGTTTAAGGTCTTTAGCTGGCTGTGTAGTATCTGATTGTTGTGCTGAGTCAGCAGATGTGGGATTTGAGGCAAAATCCAGGGTGGTCCTTGTGCTAAGTTCTTTAAGATTGGGTACCAGTGCTGGCGTGGCCAGTCTGGTGCAATCAGGATCATCTTTGGCTCTTCTTGCCTGGCTTTTATGAGTACCTTTGGCAGGAGACGTAGTGGTGGGAAAGCGTATACTTGCAGGTTTTTCCAGCTGAATGAGAGGGCATCCACTTTCCATGCTTGTGGATGGTAACTCCTTGTGCAGAATTTCTGTAGCTGGCAGTTCATTAGAGATGCAAACAGATCTATGTCCAGGCTCCACCATTTCTATGTTATCATTCCTTTCTGTCTGCAAAATGCAATTACTGGTGCCAGGCACTTTGTGAAGACCCTGAGCACAGTAGATAAGCCAAAGGGCAGTGCAGAGAATTGGTAGTGCATTGAATCAGCTATGAATCTGAGGTATCTTCTGCAGTTTTGTCTGATAGGGACATGCAGGTATGCCTCCTTGAGGTCCAAGGTCATAAGCCAAGCCCAGCATGGGAAGAAGCTGCTGTAGTGTCAACATTTTGAATTTCAGAACATCCACGTAAGTGTTTAAAGATGAAAGATCCAGAATGGGCCTCCAGGCTTTGTCCTTTCTGGGAACCAGAAAGAGTCTTGAATAAAATCCTTGTCCTTGCTCCTGTGGTGGTACCTTTTGAATAGCTCTCATATCCATGAGTGCTGTAATTTGTTTTTGAGCCTCTGCCCATTGATTTGGTGGCAGATTTGGCATTCCTTTTAACCTTGCCAGAGTGTGAAAGAGGAACCTGTAACCTTGAGATACAATGTTGAGAACCCATTTGTCTTTGGTGATCATATGCCAATTGTGATAGAAAAGTACCAGTTTTCCTCCCAAGGGGGCTGCCAAGAAAGAGTTGTTTGGCAGCTGTAGTGGGAAGTCATTGGGGCTGCTTTTTATATGGTTGGGGCCTGTCTTCCTCTTCTTTCTGGCCTGATGCAACCCATTGTCAAGGCCTGTAAGGACCTTGTGGTTGACCTCTACCTCTTGGACGTCTGTATCTGCCCCTTTGAGGCCTGTCTGTAACTGGAAAGGACCAATTCTTAGTTGGCCAATTTCTGCTAAATCTAGGAGGCTGAACCTGTAAGAAATCCTTCACCATTTGCATAGATTTTGCCTTATCCTCCATTTTCTTTAATACCTCTTCTGCCTTAACTCCAAATAACACATCCTGCTGCAAAGGTGCATCCAATAATTTTGCTTTAACATGATCTGGTAACGTATGTTTTTTTAACCAAGCATGTCTTCTAATGACAGAGCCTGTAACTGCTGCTCTACAGGAGGCCTCTAAAGAATCAAAACCACATTGCAAAGTATGTCTTCCCACTTGTTCAGCTGCATGCAATAAATCCTGCATTTCTTTAAAATTAGCAGGATCTGAATCTGGAAGCATTTTTTTGTTTCAACTGAGACAGTAAAAATCGCTGATATTTTAGCATGTGAAACTAGCTTTAAGGCTCTCATTGCTAAAGTTGCAGACGTATATACTTTCTTTCCCCATCTGTCTGATGCTCTGGAATCTCTGTCAGAGGGAACTGGATTCTTGGCTGGTGAGGCCTTAACCCTTTTGGGTCCCTGAGAAATAGTTTCAGGGTCAGTGACAGGGCTTTTATACAGAAATTTGTGTGAGTCAGGGACTCTGTAGTATCTGTCAGGTTTAACTGGGGCTGGAGGTAAGGAATCAGGATTTAAGCTGGATTCAGTATACACATCATCCACAATATATAACACTGGCAGAATAGCAAGGGGTCTGTGTTGAGGTAATAAAAGGAAGTCTCTGAGCCTTTCTTGGATTCTGAGTAATCCTGGCCTTCCCAATGGAAATGCTCCCTCATGGTATGTAACCCCACCCCACATCATGATGACATCTACACATCAGCTGATGACTTAACTACATCAGCTGATTAAAGCTTAACAGGGAGAAAAGAACACCTTGCACTGGCACTTGGTTGCACTAGGCTGCAGTACCCAGCAAATATGAAATAAAAATAAAGATATGCATTATTTTTTTTTAGTTATTTTATATTTTCTGCTCTAAAAAATTGGATATGGATGATCCATGAAGATAAAAGGTCAAGCAGCCTAGCCTGTGCATGGTGGTAGTAAATCTGAAAAAAAAAAAAAAAAAAAAAGTTATCTAAATATTAAAAATTAAAAATTGTGTTTCTTTGATTTAACTTAAAAGATCATTTTAACATAGCACTTTACTGCTCTGCTCATTCAGAAATGACAACATTCATATTCTTTTGATTTTGAAAGTTCTGGCTCAAATACTGTTGTACTGGGGAGGGGACAGGTACTCAGTTGTTAAGAAGATGTAACACATTTTAAGTATCGTATCGGGAAGTTTCAGCGTCTGCACCGCACCTGTATGGGCAGGGGGGATCAATTGAGCTAGAATGTTACTGCCCCTAGTGTGATATTTCAGATGTAGTCTAGTACTGGTTGTTAGGGGTCCGCCACCTCCCACTCTTTTTTTTTTACATTACACATGTCAAAAAATGGGATAAAGGGTTGTGAATGGAATGGGATGAATGGATTTCTAACACATGGATTGTTTCAAAGTATAAGCATAATGTAACGTCATAATCTCAGAAAAGCATATACTTTAAAGAGTTTCATTGTGTTTATATCTTCGGCGCCTGTGCGCGGAAAAAAAACAAACTTCCTACAACAACAACATACAAGTTTAAATACAAGTTTCGAGAAACCAGACTGGTATGCCCGCTATGCGGTTGTAAAATGGCAATAAGACTGAATGAAAGATGACTCAAAGACTCTAGATCTAGAAAAGATGCACGATGAAAAAGACACACACTGCAACTGCTTCACAACACATTTCTGAACATGGCAATGGCAAAGAGATAGTTTTATTTACAGTCCAAGTAAAGCAAAAAATAAGTAAATAAAACCAAAAGTTGGGATGCTCAAGTGCCCAAAAGCAAGATACTACAATTTGGTTCAGTAGATCGGTTCAACATAGTAACCAGGACGGACGCAAATCAGTAGCAGTATTACACTGCATGGTGACACTTCTAAAATCAGTCTAGTGTACTACAAATGCAACACTGGGCAATGTGGCAGAGTGCTTTAAGCATTTTAAATCTTCTATCATTTTCTCTTTCTTTTGTCTTTCCTGTAGTTGGTAGGATAATGATAGCTAAAAAATACCGCTTCCCACCGTACCCGTGCCTTCCAATGATATCTCCTCTTCTAACATATGAAGCAGAAAAAAAAAATTTGTCCATTTTTATTACACTTAAGCCACTTGCTAATGTATGTAAACTACGTTAAACTACGTAGCTACCAGGAATACTGAAGTTAAAAGCATTTCATTGTTGTAGTAGGCTTTAGTGTATCGCAGACTGCCTCCCCGCGAAGGGATTTTATTATTTTTTTTCTCCTTTCCTCTGGCAAAAAAAAAAACGGACTTTTGAGTTTTTTTTTTTTCACTGGACAATTTGTCTGAAAACCGGACAGTTCGGTCAAAAACCGGACAGCTGGCAACCCTAATGGTATGTAAGGTTTCCCCAAAGGAGTAGTCCTCAGGCGGAGAGGCTGATGGAATTGACTTCTCAGCATCAGAATCCTCATAAGGGGGTAAGAAATATCCTAGGTCTGAGGATGAATCTGAAAAGATGGACACCTGGTCAGATGAGTCATAGTCTGCATCCTGTCTAGGCCTTTTATCAGGAGGGGGATGGGACCCCCTGATCAGAGTGATTAGGTCTTTGGCCATTTTGAGCATTTGTTTCTTAGGCATGGAGGCCTGTCCTGGAGAATGCTGTATTTGTTTCTTTGTTTTTAAAGGAGGCTTAGACTTACCAGATGGTTTTAATGCTTAACTGAGTAGGTCTGAAAACAACCTCTGAAGCTGTGTGTAACTCAGCTACTCCGGATCCCTCTGAAGGGTTAGTTTCGGTAGTCTGAATAACTTGTGCATCCGAAGGCCCAGCCATCTCCACATGGGAGTCAGAGGCGGCCTGTGGTTCTACAGAAGCGGTCGTCAGGGGCTGCAAAGGCGCCTCGCTGAAAACCGGAGAACCGGAGACTGGCCTAGAAGAGGCTTAGTCATCAGTTTTGGGCCTCGGATGCCTATCCTTGTCTTTGCGCTTTTTATGTATTCCAGTCATCGGAAGTTCCGACGGCATGGCATAATTTAATTTTCTACCAAAATAATGTCGGGCAAAATCAAACTGACATTTAATAGTGCACTTGTTAAACCTAGCACAAAACCGACAACCAGTGACGTTGTGGTCTGGGCTTAGGCATGGGATACAATAAGAATGGAAATCCTTATGAGGTATTTGCTTCCCACAAGAAATACAGTTATTAACTTTTACTGACATCAGTCTGAGGCAAGAAAAAGTTTCCCCAACGGGGTACTTAGCTTTGTAGAAGACTTTGGTTCTGGATTCGGAATGAAAATCTCAGGAGATGGCCGACTGGCACTTGCGAACTGCTTTTGCTTTGGGCGCCGCGCGGCAAGAAAGACTGAAGAAAATGGCATCGGCTGCATCTTATATACCCCTGTCGCACTGACGTCAGGGAGGAGGCGACAGCAACCAACGCCAGACCAAGACTTTGGAACTCAGGCCGACTGGGGAACCCAAGTGTAATGACTGCAGCAGTGTAACACTATGAACATCTACATGATCAGCCATGCTGCCAGGTTCAGTGTTTTTAGCCGATTGTGCAGGATCTGATTGTTTTGCTGGGACAGTAATTGAGGTCTTTGAGGTAAGGTCCAAGCTGGGTATTGAGACAAGTTCCTTAGGATTGGGTACCAGTATTGGTGGGGCCAGTCCGGGGCAATTAGTATCATCTTTGGTTTCTCTTGTCTGATTTTTAGTAGGACCGTGGGAAGAAGAGGCAGAGGAGAAAATACGTAAACTGATAGGTTTTTCCAACTGAAGGATAGGGCGTCCACTTTCCATACTTGTCTGTGATAAGTCCTTGAGCAGAATCTTTTCAATTGATAATTTTGAGGAGAGGCAAATAGATCTATATCCGGGCTTCCCCATTTCTTTGTTATCATACTGAAGACTTGTGGATCTAGTTTCCACTCGTGAAGGTCCATAAGGTTTCTGCTTAAATTGTCTGCCAGAGTACTTTGTTTTCCTGGCAGAAATTGAGCTTGAAGATGTACTTGGTACGTCAAAGCTGTGTCCCACAGTGCCAATGGCTAGTCTGCAAAGGGAGTATGAGTGCGTGCCCCCCTGCAGTTGTCCTGGATGAAGTAAGTCCTTGAAGGCTGTCAAGGAATTTTGAACAGCTAACATCTTTTTGGTTCATATGCAGATGCATTTGTTTTGGGATCCATATGCCCTGAATGCATCTTCCCTCCATGTGGGCCCCCATGTGTAATCTGATGCGTCTGCTGTTAAGGTTTGGCTGGCAGGGGGTAGAGTGAAGGCCCATCCCATGTTTTGGTGACATGCCTTTGCCCACCATTGAAACTCCAGTTGTAGGCAGGGAGTTAGAGGAATCATTGTTTCCAGACTGTGACAATGTTGACTCCATAAACTATTTAGGTACCACTGGAGTTTCCTCATATGCAGTCTTGCATATGGAATCAGTAGGATGCAGGATGCCATGAACCCCAAAGCCTGCAGAGTTTGTCTTGCAGATAACTGGGATTTTGTTGCCATCAGTTTGAAGTAAGTAGTCAGTTGCCTTTGTTTGTCTGGCATGAGGAAAGCCATCTGGGCAGTTGTATTCAAGCTTGCACCCAGGAATGTTATCTTTTGAGAGGGTACCAGTTGTGATATCTTTTCATTTATTGTGTACCCTAGGCATGTTAGAAGCCTTTTCACAAATGCCTGGTGCTGAAGAAGAATGTCCTTGCTCTCTGCTTGAATGAGACAGTCATCCAAGTAAGGATATATTTGTATACTTCTTTGTCTGCAAAAAGCAATTACTGGTGCCAGGCACTTTGTAAAGACCCTGGGCACAGTAGATAAGCCAAAGGGCAGTGCAGAGAATTGGTAATGCATTAAGCCAGCCTTGAAATGGAGGTATCTTCTGCACTATTCCCTTATTGGGACATGCAGGTATGCCTCTTTTAGGTCTAATGTCACCAGCCAAGCATTTCTGCCCAGCATGGGAGAAGCTGCTGCAAAGTTATTATTTTGAATTTTAGAATGTCCAGGAATGTGTTCAAAATTGATAAATCCAGTATTGGCCTCCAGGCCTTGTCCTTTCTGGGTACCAAGAACAGTAGAGTAAAAACCTTGTCCTTTTTCCTGTTCTGGTACTGGCTGAATAGCCCCCATATCCATGAGGGACGTAACCTGTTTCTGTGCCTCTGCCCATTGATTTTTTGGCAGATCCGGCCAACTGTTTGCCACTGGCAGGGTATGAAAACTGAATCTGTATCCCTGCAATACTATGTTTAGCACCCACTTGTCCTGGGTTATTAACTGCCAATTTTGAGCAAAAAGTGCTAATTTTCCCCCTAAGGGTGCTGCCAAAAGGTAAGTGTTCGGTGATGGCAGAGGGAAGTCATTGGGACTGTTTTCTGTAGGGTTGCGAAGCACCCCAATGCTTTGACCTGTATGAATCTTGTGGCTGGTATCTAGAACTTTTAGGGCATCTGGATTTGCCCCTTTGAGCTATGTCGGACACAGGAAAGGACCAATTTTTTGTAGGTCAGTGTCTACTGAGTCTTGGTGGCTGCACTTGTAAGAAGTATTTTACAGTTTTCATAGACTTAGCTTTGTCTTCCATTTTCTTTAAAACCTCTTCTGCCTTAATACCAAACAGAGTATCATGCTGTAAAGGTGCATCCAGTAATTCAACTTTAACATGCTCAGGCAAATTTTGCTCTTTTAACCAGGCATGCCTCCTAATCACAGATCCAGTAATTGCGGCCCTGCAGGAGGCCTATAAGGAATCAAAACCACATTGCAAAGTATGCTTTCCAACTTGTTCAGCTGCATACAATAAGTCCTTCAATTCTTTATTTTCTGCACATTCAGAAATCAACATCATTTTCTGTTTCAGCAATCCCATAACATGTTGTTGATACCTGAGCATATGAAACTGGCAGTTTAAGGCCCTAATTGCCAAGGTTGCAGATGTATAAACTTTCTTTTCCCGTCTATCCAGTGCCCTTGAATCTCGGTCAGAGGGGGTAGGATTTTTTGCTGTTGAGGCCTTAACTCCCTTTGGACCCTGTTAAATAGTTTCAGGGTAAGCAGCAGGGTTTCTAAATAAAAATTTGTGAGAGTCAGGGACCCTGTAATATCTGTCAGGTTTGCTGGGAGCCGGAGGTAAGGAGTCAGGAGTCAAGCTTGACTCCGAAAACACATCATCCACAATGTCTAAAATAGGGGGTATGGCTAAAGGCCTGTGCTGAGGGAGAAGAAGGAAATCCCTAAGCGTCTTTTTTGATTCTGAGAAATCTTGACTCTCCCAGTGAAAATGCTCCCTCAAAGTATGCAAGGTTTCTCCAAATGAATAATCCTCAGGAGGTGATGCAGATGGGATAGATTCCTTTGCATCAGAATCCTCATAGGGAGGTATAGATAATTCCTGATCAGGAGAGGAATCAGAAGAAATAGAAACCTGATCTGAAGATTCATAATCAGTGTCTTGCCTATGCCTCTTATCAGGAAGGGGTTGAGAACCCCTGATCAAGGTAATTAGGTCTTCAGACATTTTGATCATCTGTTTTTAGGCATAGTGGCCTGTGCATGTGGGTCATGCATCGTTTTTTTAGCTTTAGAAGTTGCTTTTGTCTTTGGTTTTGCAGCTGTCAGTGGTTTTATATAAAAATGTTGAGGCCTGAATACACCCTCAGAAGCTGGTGCCTGCTCAGCGGCTCCAGACCTATCCGAGAGAGAGACATCCGTGGGTACAATACTTTGAGTATCTTGGGGCATGCTGGACTCCACATGGGTTTCGGTAGGGGCCTGCGACTCGAAAGTAGTGGGTATCAGGGGCTGTGAAAGCACCTCACTGAGTACCGGTGAACCAGCGACTGGCTTAGGAGAAGCTTCGTTGTCGGTTTTGGACCTTGATGGTCTGTCTCTGTCCTTTTCTTTGCATTTTTTGTGTACTCCGGTAGTTGGATTGCTATCAGACGACATTTCAGGGTAGTTAAATGTTTCCAAAATATTTTGAGGCAAAAATATACAGATGCTTAACAGTGCGTTGGTTAAATCTAGCACAAAACCGACAGCCAGGCACATTGTGATCAGGGCCTAGGCAAGGAATACAGTATAAATGGAAATCCTTATGAGATATTTGCTTTCCACAAGTTATACAATTATTAACTTTTTCTGACATCGGAATGGAGCAAGAAAAAGTTTCCCCAATGGGGTACTTGGCTATAGTGAAGACTTCGGTTCTGAAACTCAAACTCGAAAATTTCAGGAGTCGGCCGACCAGCACTTGCGAACTGCTTCTGCTTCAGGCACCGCGTGGCAAGAAAGACTGAAGAAAATGGCGTTGGCTGCTTGTTTTATACCCCCTGATGACCTGACGTGGAAGAAGAGACAGCAACCGATACAGGACCCAAGACTTTGGAATTCAGGCCGACTGAGGGCAACCTGCCAGCAGATTACCCTAATGTAATGACTGCAACAGTGAAACATGAAGAACATCAGTGCTGGCATGGGCAGTCAGAATTGTCCTTGGTCTGTCCTATTTTATCTTGAGTAATGCTCTTGAAAGGAGGGGCAGATGGGGAAAGGCACGGATTGAGAGCTTTACTCACTGAAAAGATAGGGCATCCACTTTCCAGGCCCGGCTGTGAGGATTCCTGGTGCAGACTTTGCTGAGCTGGTGGTTGTAGGGGGAGGCAAAGAGATCCACCTCTGGGGTTCCCCATTTCTGGATCAGGAGGTTGAAGGTTCTGTGCTCCATTTGCCACTCGTGGGTCTAGGAGATTTCTGCTTAAGTCGTCTGCCAGTACATTTTGTTTGCCTGGCAGGAATTGAGCTTGCAGATGGACTTGAATGTCAAGGCCATGTTCCACAGGGCCATGGCTAGCCTGCAGAGTGGGTAGGAATGGGTTTCCCCCTGCTCGTTGATGTACCACATACCTGTGGTGTTGTCTGTTTTTATTAATAGCTGTCCTGGAAAGATTAGGGATCTGAAAGCTATCAGGGCATTCTCTACAGCTAGCATCTCTTTTTGGGTGATGTGCAGATGAATTTGACTTGGCCTCCAGTGGCCCTGAATACATATTCTGTCCATGTGTGCCCCTCAGACATAGTCTGGTGCATCTGTGGTTAGGGTCTGGGTGGCTTGGAGTTGAGTAAATGACAGTCCCTTGTTGTGGTTGCATGCTTCTGCCCACCAAAGGAACTCTGTCCTTAGACAGGGTATGGTAGGAATTACTGTTTCCAGGTCCTGAGAATGTTTTTCACCGAAGACTTTTTAAGCACCATTGGAGTTTCCTCATATGCAGTCTTGCATATGGAACCAGCAGTAAACATGAGGCCATGAACCCTAGGGCTTGCAGTATTTTTATTGCAGATAGCTGGGTTCTGATGGCCATTTGTTTTAAGTAGTCTATCAGATAGACTTGTTTTTCTGAGGTGAGGAATGCCATCTGGGAAGTTGTGTCCAAGCTTGCCCCCAAGAATACAATATTTTGACTGGGTACCAGTTTTGATTTCTTTTCGTTGATGGTGTATCCCAAGAAAGTGAAGATTTTTCACAAATGTCAGGTGCTGCAACAGCAATTCCTGACTGCCTGAATCAGGCAGTTGTCCAAGTACAGGTAAATTTGGATATTTCTCTGCATGCAGTATGCAATGGCTGGAGCCAGGCAATTTATGAATACTCTGGGTGTAGTAGATAAGCCAAAGGGAAGTGCAGAGAACTGATAATGCATAGACCCTTCCCTGAAACGTAGACACTTCCTGCATGATTCCCTTATGAGGATATGCAGATAGGCTACTTTTAAGTCTAGGGTGACTAACCAGGCATCCTTAAGCTAGCATAGGAAGAAGCTGTTGCAGGGTAAGCATTTTGAATTTTGGTACCACCAGGAAGGTATTGAGAATGGAAAGATCCAGGATTGGACGGCAAGAGCCCTCTTTCCTTGGTACCAGGAAGAGTCTGGAGTAGAATCCTTGACCCCTCTGTTCTACTGGAACCGGCTGAATAGCTCTGATATTGAGCAGGGAAAGTACTTGCTTTTGAGCCTCTGCCCACTGGTTTGGAGGAAGGTGTGGAAACACGCTTGGAGTTGGCAATGAATGGAAATAAAATTTGTACTCCTGGGATACAATGCTGATGACCCACCGGTCCTAAGTGATGGACATCCAGTTTTTTGCATGAGGGGCAAGTTTTCCTCCTAAGGTCACAAGCCACTGGACAGGGCTGGGGAGTGGAGTAAAGAAGTCATTGTGAGTTGTTTCCGTAAGGAGGTGGTTTACCACTCCCTGCTTTAGGAGTGGGAGCACTCCCATTGCTTAGATCTCTGCATACCCTGAAACTGAAGTCCAGGTGGTCTGTTTCCCCTGCGTCTGGTTTGAGAAGGCCTGGAGGGGAGCTGGAAAGGACCAGTGTTTGGAAGGGCAATGCCTACAGAATCTAGGGTTTTACACTTGTAAGAATTAACAGTCTGCATAGACTTAGCTTTTTCTTACATCTTTTTAAGAACCTCTTCTGCTTTGATGTCAAACAAACAATCCTTATTCAAAGGAGCGTCTAGTAACTGATTTGACATGGTCTGGCAAGGTCTGCTCCTTTAGCCAAGCATGTCTTCTCAGTACAGAGCCAGTGACAGCTGCCCGGCAAGATGCTTCTAGGGTGTCAAAGCCACATGCTTGCTGACTTGGCTTGCAGAGTGCATAAGCTCCTGCAATTCTTTATTTTCTACACAGTTTGAAAAGATTGCCACTTTTTGTTTAATAAGTTCCATAATATGTCGCTGGTACTTCAGCATGTGAAACTGACAATTCAATGCCCTAATAGCAAGAGTTGCAGAGGTATATACCTTCATACCCCATTTGTCCAAAGCTCTGGAATCCCTGTTCGAAGGGGTGGGATTCTTGGCTGTAGTAGCCTTGACACCTTTAGACCCCTAGGAAATGATCTCTGGATCAGCAATAGGAGTCTTGAAAAGAAATTTGTGAGTGTCAGGTACTCTGTAGTACCTGTCTGATTTCCTAGGGACAGGAGGTAAAGTGTCAGGAATAAGACTGGATTCCATAAAAACAACATCCAGGACAGGGGGTATTGCTAAGGGCCTGTGTTGAGGCAGCTCTAGAAATTCTCAGAGTCTCTTTTTGGACTGAGGATAGTTTTGGCATTCCCAGTGGAAATGCTCTCGTAAGGTATGCAAAGTTTCACCAAAAAAAAAAATCCTCTGGAGGGGCGGCAGAGGGAATGGATTCCTCTGCATCTGAATCCTCATAAGCAGATTAGGGCATGTCTTCAAAATCAGAAATTTCAGAGTCATTGGACTCCTGGTCTGTATAAGCTGAAGGGGACTGGAGTCTGTCTCTTAGCAAGGGAAGGCTGACTTCCCCTAATCAGCGTAATAAGGTCTTCAGCCATTTAAGGATGTCTTTGTGGCATGGGAGCAGGCGCCTGCGGTTTGGTCATCGGTTTTCTAGGAGTAGTGCGTACTCTGGGCCTAAGAAACTCAGTAGTTTTGGTTAAAAAAGAAGTCGTCAGTTTGAGTCAAACCGGTTGAGCGAATAACTGCCTCAGAAGCCAGTGCCTGCTCAGCAGCTCCGGACCCATCCAAGGTAGTGACATCCGCAGGTTCCATAGTCGATGAAGAGTCTCACGGCATACCGGACTCCGAATGGATCTCAGTAGAGGCTTGTGAATCCACTGAAGTGGGCATCAGGAGCTGCAAAAGCACCTCACTGAATACCGGCAGACTGGCGACTAGCTTAACGGAACAGTCGGCAGTTTTGGATCTATGCGGTCTGTCTCATCTTGATCTTTATGTTTTTTCAGAATATCAGTAGACAGGTGGCTTACCGAAGCCATTTCAGAATACGGAGAAAGAGAGTGAAAGAATTTAGCGACAAAGAGAGCCCGACGATGAATGGTTCGGGCATTAAATAAGGCACAAAACCGACAGTGAGGGATGTCATGGTCTGGGCCTAAAGAGGTGACACTAAGAATGAAAATCTCTGTGAGGTATTTGCATTCCACAGGCAAGACAACTGTTAACTTTTTCTGACATCGATTAGAGCAAGAAAAAAGGATCTCCAATGGGGAACTTAGCTTAGAAGACTTCAAAAAGATGCAATTTTGGAAACAAAAACTCGGGTAGCGGCCGACCGGCACTTGTGCAAACTGCTTCTGCTTCGGGCTCCTCGGCAAAAAAGACTAATGTAATGGCATCGGCTGCCTGTTTTTACAGCTCTGACGACCTGATGTCAGTACTGAAGCGACAGTAACAGACGCAGAAATACTAAGCCTCTGGTATTTGGGCCAACTGAGGGCTACCCCTGGCAAGATAACCCAAGTGTGAGGATTGCAACAGTGAAACACGAAGAACATCGTGCTTCGTTTGTTGCTTCTTTTTATCATGTTTTTCCCTTTGGGGAGAAATGGTGGACATAGGCCTTACCTCCAACCCCTCCCTAAACAAAGGAGCTGGAGCAATCTGAGAGTCTTCCAGAATAATGAGCAGTAGTTCCCCCAAATTGTCCTAACTGGATGTCTGCATAGCCTCTCACATGCTAGGATCCGCACTCCGGACGGCTTCCATGCTGGTACCAGCCAAGGGAGTGGACTCTACCTCTAATTGCACCGCCGCATTTTCAGCAACCTCAAGGGGTACATCAGAGGGAGTAGGCACAGCTAAAGGGGATTTGGGCTTAGCCTTGCTAACCTTCCTCTTAAGAAATGGCTCAGAAGAACTTGCAGAATATTCCATAGCGTCCTTAGCCAGATGTTTGAGTTTTTGATTTTCATAATAGAGATTCAAGGCCGACAGACAACTAGGCAATGTTTTAGGAATAAAGGCTTGACAAACAGGGCAGGCCCGATGGCTGTAATTAGGCCCCAAACAAAACAGCAAATATCATGGCTATTTTTATATGGAATTTGCCTTCCACACCTATACTTGTCCTTTCTAGATGACATTAACAAAAACAAAAGGCATTAGCAATATATTAAACACCTTTTGGGGTACTTATCTGAAGCTGTAAGATGACACCCACGGTATCCAACAGCAGACTGAACATATGAGGCAACCTTTCCGAATGGCGTCAAAAAAGTTCTGAAAATTGTACATGTGGATGTCCCTTTTATGGCTGACGTTGACTGCCTTCATATGACGCCCCATGTACAGGCAGTGGCTCTATGCCTTTGTATACAGGCTAGATATTGGGTCAACTGGCAGAACACAACCTATATGAAAAGAATAGTGCAACACGTGTACGTGTGTGTGTGTGTGTGTGTGTGTGTGTGTGTGTGTGTGTTTACACTTCAAAACATCTAAAACTCATAACATCTAAATTCAAAACATCAACACCAGAACATCTAAAACCTAGGACATAAATCTCATAACATTGAAACTTTGCATCACAAAATCGAACACTGCAAATCACATGAAAATAATATCCCCTACACCTATAACACCACCAAACTAACAAATACTATTTACTATGTTTTGGCAGGGGGGCAAGCCCCCCCTGCACCCTCCACACTCCCCGTAAATTAAATATACTAACTCTCAAATTGCACTACAGTGAGAAAAAGTTAATTTTCTAACCCCACTATCACGATCGCCATAAAGAATGTACACAATGTCTATATCACTTACCTGTATGGCCTAAAAAAGCATTACAGAGTGGCAAAAAAAGAAGTTATGTACGCACCATAACGTGCTATGTTTGTTGTCCGTCTTGCCTTCATTCTTACGGGTTGGGTTCAGAACCATTCCTCGGTTCTGACTCGGCTGCATTCTAAAGCTTAAAGTCTTCCACTTGGCTCGTGGCTGAATTCCTATCCCATGATGCACTAGTGTACTTCCCCAGATCTTGTTTGCCGATACTTATAGTAAGTATTAACCCCTACAGAATTAATAGAAATTTCAGTAAGTAGTATGAAAGTCATAAATCTTCCTTGGTAAAAGGAAAAATTTCTCTAGGTCCTCCAGAAGCTCTAAGCTGGAGGAAAGTGGGTGGGATGCAAGAATGAAGGCAAGATGGACAACAAACATGGAATGTTATGGTGAGTACATAACTTCTTTAGGTTATGTTGTCCTATCTTAACTTCATTCTTACTGGTTGAGACAGCGTCAATAGCACCATATTTCTTGGGTGGCTCATGGGAGTATATTCTTCAAGATAGTGGAACCAAAGGAGGCCCTGTCTACTTTGTAATAAGTAATAAAGGTGTGAGGCTTTGCCCACGTTGCAGCAGTGCAAATGTTATCTAGTGGCACCCTAGCCTGATACGCAGATGTTGCAATTGCCCTTGTGGAGTGACCTTTGATTTTAAAGGGGAGATCTCTCTTGTTAGAAGCGTAAATAAATGTGATACAATTTGAAAGCCATCTCGAAAGTGTGACCTTCGAAATAGGATCACCTTTCTTAGCCTCTGAAAAGGAGATGAATAACTTATCAGATTTCCTGAAAACTATGCTTCTATTTACACAGAACTTAAGTTATCGACGCATGTCCAGTTGATGAAGCATATATTCTGCTTTGTTGCCATAACTGAGGAAAAAAAACTGGTAGCGCAATAGATTAAGATTAGTTTCTGAGCACACTTTTGGTCAGAAGGATGGATTAGTTCGCAGAGACACCCTGTCCTTATGGAAAATCATATAAGGAGGTCTGATTGATAAAGCTTGAAGCTCGGACACTCTTCTGGCAGAAGTGATAGCAATCAGTAAAACTCTTTTCCATGATAAAAATTTGATATTACATGTTGATGCAGGCTCAAATGGGGGAAGAATCAGATGAGATAGCACAAAATTAGATCTCAAGGTGGCAGGGGGGTCTTTAATGGGAGGTCTTAATAAACAGGTGTCCTTTAGAAATGCTTTGCATAATGTGTGGGACATCAAATTTGGAGTTAAGTCACTTGTATGAAAACTGGAAATTGCAGCCAATTGAACTCTAACAGTAGCTGCAGCGGAGCCTTTATGAAACAGTTCTGCCAGGAAATCGAGAATAGCTAAACAAAGCAGAAAAAGGGTAAATATTTACGTCTGAAGCCCAGTAAGAGAACCTTCTCCATTTACTGAGATATAACTTTCTGGTTGAGGCCTTATATGAAGAAATTAGTATGTGCTTTACTGCTGGCGTGAGAGTAGGAAGCCTGAAATAAATGGAACTGGAGCAGCCAAGTTGTCAACTTGGGGGTCTAGAGGGAGGGGTGGTACATTCCCAACGAACGAGTCAGAAGGTCTGGAACTGGGTCCAGAACCCACGGTTCCTCCTGAAGATGAGGCCAGAGGAAAGGAAAAGTACAGTTGTGTACATTTACCATAAATGTAGATGTTTGAGTGTATTCACTGTTGCAGTCATTACATTTGGGTAATCTGCTGGCAGGTTGCCCTCAGTTGGCCTGATTAACAAAGTCTTGGGTCCTGCGTCGATTGCTGTCCCTTCTTCCATGACATCAGGGGTATAAAACATGCAGCAGACACCATTACATCAGTTTTTCTTGCCCCAGATGTCAGGTGCCCCCCAAATGGGGAGCACAAAATTATATATCTATATCTATCTATATATATATATATATATATATATATATATATATATATATATATATATATATATATATATATATATATAATATATAATTTAAAACACAAAAAATATACCTCCAAACAAAAGCAGATACACCCAAAAAGGCTTTTAAGCATAGTAAAAGAAAGGAGAGGTATATTAAGAGAAAAACAGGGGGCTGGAGGGTGGGTAACCAGGACTGCAACAGTGAATACACTTGAACATCTACATTTATGGTAAGTGTACACAACTGTACTATGTTCTTCGTGTTTCGCTGTTGCAGTCATTACATTTGGGTAGAATCCCAAAGCTATGGTTGGGAGGATGGATTTGCATTAGGAGCAGCTATAAGGCCCTGCAGGACAGCAGTGGCAAAGCCATCTCTGGATTTAGAGAAGAGAGGTAAATGTTTGGTGAACGTATGAACTGAGCTCCAAGTAGCAGCTTCTAGAATGTCTCTGGTAGGAACCCATCTGAGAAAAAATGCAGAAGTAGATACGGCCCTGGTGGAATGAGACCCGATTCCCTTGGGGATAGGTTTACAATGGTGCATATATAGCAGAAACTAATACAAGGGCTTATCCATTTGGAAATAGTTTGCTTTGAAATAGCCTTTCCCTCTGCCCCTGCAGCAAATGCCACCAATAGCTGTTCAGATTTTCTTAGACATTTCATCCTGTTTAAGTAGAATCTAAGTTGTCTGTACATACAATGAATGCAAAATACACTCACCCTTGTTCTGTGGATTTTGGAAGAAAGCTGGTAGATGAATGGTTTGATTAAGAGCCACAATGGATACCACCTTAGGCATGAAAGATGGACTGGTCCTGAGAGACACCCTGTCTGGATGAAAAATAATGAAAGGCTCCACGGCCATAAGAGCCTGTTATTCTAAAATCCTTCTAGCTGAAGTGACTGCTAAGAGGAAAGCTGTTTTCCAGGAGAGAAAATTTAGGTCTGCAGTAGCAGCTGGCTCAAAAGGAGGGAGAGTGAGCTTTTCCAAAACAAAATTGAGTTGGTGTTCTCCTGGAAGGTCTTAAATTTTTGGCCCCTCTGAGATACTGCTTTAGCAGAGGATGAGAGAAGAGGGGAGGTTCTGTGTTGTAACGAGCTGAAATGGCAGAGGCATGGATTTTTATGGAAGAAAAATATAGGCCCTTGTGAAGCATCTCAGTTAAGTATTGCAGAATCTGAGGAATATTGGGCATTGCTGTGCTTATTCCTTGTGATTGGTTCCAGGCACAGAATCTTTTCCATTTGGCAGCATAAGATTTTCTAGTATTAGGCCTTCTAGCCTCCAAAATGTCATCCATCACTGGTTTGCTGAGGGATGCCAAGAGTGAAACTAGTTGATCAGCCATGCTGCAAGATTCAAAGTTTGGAGTGGAGTGTGCAGAATTTGGTAGTTCTGCTGAAACAGTAGGTAAGGTGTCTGAGGCAGGTTCCATGGAGTTAGGTGTGACACACTGCGCAGGAGTGGGTACCAGTGCTGGCAGGGCCAGTCTGGAGGAATCAGAGTCATTTTTGGTTTGTCCTGTTTGACTTTATGCAGAACTTTGGAGATCAGAGGCAGAGGGGGGAAAGCATAGACTGATAGAGCATCCACTTTCCAAGCTTGTTTGTGATGAATTCTTGTGCAGAACTTGTCCAACTGATAGTTCTGGGGTGAAGCAAAAAGATCTATGTCTGGGTTCCCCCATTTGCGTGTCAACATGTTGAAAAGTTGTGGTTCCAATTTCCATTCGTGTGGGTCCATAAGATTTCTGCTTAGTTTGTCTGCCAGAGTATTTAGCTTTCCTGGCAGGAATTGAGCTTGTAGTTTTATCTGATAGGTCAAGGCCGTGTTCCACAATGCCATGGCTAGTTTGCAAAGGGGGTAGGAATGTGTACTCCCCTGCTTGTTTATGTACCACATAACTGTGGTGTTGTCTGTCTCTATCATTAGTTGTCCTGGATGAAGGTAGTCCTTGAAGGCTGTCAGAGCATTCTGTACAGCTAGCATCTCTTTCTGATTGATATGTAGGTGCATTTGATTTGGGCTCCACTTGCCCTGAATGCACTTCCCTGCCAGATGAGACCCCAAGCATAGTCTGATGCATCTGTTAGGGTTTGGGTGGCAGGGGATGGAGTGAATGGCAGTCCCTTGTTTTGGAGGCAGGCCTCTGCCCACCGTAGGAACTCTAGTTGCAGGCAAGGTATAATAGGAATCATTGTTTCCAGGCTGTGACAATGTTGACTCCATAAACTTTTTAAGTACCACTGAAGTTTCCTCATATGCAGTCTTTGCATACGGAATTAGAAGAATGCAGGAGGCCATGAACCCCAAGGCTTGCTGAATTTGCCTTGCAGATAGCAGGGTTTTTGTGGCCACCTGTTTGAAGCAAGTCATCAATTGAATTTGCTTTTCTGGCATAAGGTAAGTCATCTGGGCAGTTGTATTCAAGCTTGCATCCAGGAATGTAATTTTTTGAGAGGGTACCAGTTGTGATTTCTTTTCATTTATGATGTACCCTAGACAAGTTAGAACCCTTTTTACAAATGCCAGATGCTTTAGAAGAATGTCCTTGCTTTCTGCCGGAATTAGACAATCGTCCAGGTATGGATATATTTGAATATTTCTTTGCCTGCAAAACACAATTACTGGTGCCAGGCACTTTGTGAAGACCCTGGGCACAGTAGATAAGCCAAAGGGCAGTGCAGAGAACTGGCAATACAAGTAGCCTGCTTTGAAACGGAGGTATCTTCTGCAAGATTCCCCGATTGGGATATGCAGGTAAGCCTCTTTTACGTCTAGAGTTACCAACCAGGCATCTTTGCCTAGCATAGGTAGTAACTGTTGAAGAGTCAGCATCTTGAATTTTGGAATGTCCAGAAATGTGTTTAGAGTGTATAAGTCCAGAATTGGATGCCATGATTTGTCTTTTCTGGGTACTAGGAAAAGTCTGGAATAGAAACCTTGTCCCTTTTCCTCATCTGGTACTGGTTGAGTAGCCCCCATGTTCATGAGGGACAGAACTTGTTTCTGGGCCTCTGCCCACTGATTTGGGGGCAGATCTGGCCATCCGTTTGGGATTGGCAATGTGTGGACGTGAAATCTGTATCCCTGGGATACTATATTTAAAACCCATTTGTCCTGGGTAATAAGTTGCCAGTTTCATGCATGAAGTGCTAGTTTTACCCCCAAAGGGGCGGCCAAGAGGTAAGTGCTTGGTGATTTTAGAGGGAAGTCATTGAGACTGTTTACCATAGGGAGGTTGCCTTGCTTCTTCCAGATTTGGAGGTGGAGGCACCCCATTGTTTTGTTCTAAAAGTTCCTTGTGACTGAAACCTGGAGCCTTTGGAATGCCTTGATTTGACTTGAGTGGCTCTCGAGGGGACTGGAAAGGACCAGTTCTTAGTAGACCAGTGCCTACTAAATCTTGGAGGTTGCACTTGTAAGAAATCTTTCACAGTTTGCATAGATTTAGCTTTATCTTCCATCTTTCTTTAACACTTCTTCAGCCTTATTACCAAAGAGACGGTCCTGTTTTAAAGAAGCATCCAACAATTTTGCTTTAACATGGTTAGGCAGAGTTTGCTCTTTGAGCCAAGCATGCCTTCTTAGCACAGATCCAGTTACAGCAGCCCTGCAAGAGGCCTCCAAGGAATCAAAACCACATTGCAAAGTATGTTTTCCAACTTGTTCAGCTGAATGCAATAAATCCTGCAATTCTTTATTTTCCACACAGAGATTAACATAATTTCCTGTTTAAGTAGTCCCATGATATGCTGTTGATATTTAAGCATATGAAACTGATAGTTTAAAACCCTGATTGCCAAGGTTGCAGATGTGTAAACCTTCTTACCCCATCTGTCCAGCACCCTGGAATCTCTATCAGAAGGGGTAAGATTTTTGGCAGTTGAGGCCTTAATGCCCTTGGGACCCTGAGAAATGGTTTCAGGATCAGCAATAGGATTTTTTGAAAAGGAATTTGTGGGAGTCAGGAACCCTGTAGTATCTGTCTGGCTTACAAGGTGCCGGAGGCAGAGAATCAGGAGTCATACTAGATTATGAAAAAACATCATCAACAATGTCTAGAACAGGAGGTATAGCCAAATGTCTATGCTGAAGTAGAAGGAAATCCTCAAGTCTCTTTTTAGATTCAGAGAAATCCTGACTTTCCCAGTGGAAATGTTCCCTTAAGGCATGTAAAGTTTCCCCAAAAGAAAAATCCTCAGGGGGAGAGCGGGAGAGGCAGAAGGAATTGAATCCTCTAAATCAGAGTCCTCATAAGTAGGAATAGACAAATCCTGTTCATTAGAAGAGTCAGAAGAAATAGAATCCTGTTCAGAAGATTCATAATCAATGTCTTGCCTAGGCCTCTTAGAAGGAGTGGGATGGCTACCCCTGATCAGAGTAATTAAATCTTCATCCATTTTGGTTATTTGTTTTTTAGGCATAGGGGCCTGCACATGTGGCCCAGGTGATGTTTTTTTTAGACAGATTTAGATTTAGAACTTAATTTTGAAGATGGCGTCTGTCTACTATACAAATCTGTAGGCCTGAAAACACCCTCAGAAGCCGGTGCCTGCACAGCGGCTCGGGACCCATCTAAGGTAGAGACATATGCGGGTTCCATAATTGAAGCATCTCGCGGCATATCAGACTCCGAATGGGTCTCAGTAGAGTCCTGCGAATCAGAAATAGCGGGTATCAGGGGCTGCGAAAGCACCTCACTGAGTACCGGCTACTGGCTTAGGAGAAGCGTCGTCGGTTTTGGACCTCGACGGTCTGTCTTTTTCTTTGCATTTTGTAGGTATTCCGGTAGTCGGATTGCTAACAGACGACATTTCTGGATAAATCTTGAGCCAAAATATTTAGAAGAAAAATATACCGTTTAATCGTGTGTTGATTAAATTTAGCACAAAACCGACAGCAAGGCACGTTGTGGTCAGGGCCTAGGCAAGGAATACAGTACAAATGAAAATCCTCATGAAGTATTTGCTTCCCACAAGTAATGCAATTATTAACTTTTACTGACATTGGTAAGGAGCAAGAAAAAAAGTTTCCCCAATGGGGTACTGAGCTTTTAGTTGAAGTCTTTGGTTCTGAAACTCGAAAACAAAAATTTCAGAGTTGGCCGACCGGCACTTGCAAACTGCTTCTGCTGCATAACATATTTTATACCCCTGACGACCTGACGTTATGGAAGAAGGGACAGCAACCGACGCAAGACCCAAGACTTTGTTAATCAGGCCAACTGAGGGCAACCTGCCAGCAGATTACCCAAACGTAATGAACGCAACAGTGAAACACGAAGAACATCCAAATCTGATGAGGCCAGTACAGGGAAATGAAAATCAACCTGCTTCCCAATGACTTGGCTTTCTAGATGACTGAGTATTAGAGGAAATGGGGGAAATGCATAAAGACATCCCGAGGGTCAATCATGCACCACTGCGTCCATTGGTGACTCCCCCAGAGGGGCGACTAGGGCAAGGTAGTTGCTGCATTTGGTGTTTATGGGGGTGGCAAAGAGGTTGCAGCAAGACTGGCCCCATTTTCAGAAAATCCTTTCTGCTATCTTTTGCTTTAGGGACCACTTGTGAGGCATGAGTCTTGCCCTGCTTAGTCTGCCTGCTATCACTTTGGATTTCCCCAGGATGTGCGTTGCTACTAGAAAGCATTGGGAAGATGTTGCCCATTGCCATCATCTGAGTGCCTCTCGACGAAGGGGTAAAAATCTAGTTCCTTCTTGCTTATGTACCAGACCACTGACATGTTGTTTGTATGAACTGCAACTGTTCCTAGTGGAAGTCCTGAAGTGCTTACAATGCCAAGAACACAGCTCTCATCTCTAGGCCATTCATGTGCAGATGGGCCTTGTGATCCTGCCAGGTGCCTTCGACCATCCTCCCCAGATAATGCCCCCCCACCCTATCTTGGAGGCATCTGTGGTCACTGTGGCTATAGGCTGTTGTGGGAGAAAGGGATGACCTACTGTCAACATGGCTGGAAATAAGCCACCATCTCAGGTCTCTCTTGCAAGATTCCGTGATCCTGATTTGGTTGGACATGGGTAGTTCTTATAATGACCATTGGGTGAATAGAAGCCACTAAAGAATTCTCATGTGTATGCAAGCTAAAGGGACTAAAGTTATAGCTGCTGCCATGGTTCCCAGGACTTGTAGAACTTTTTGCTTTTACCCTGGTCTTTGACATGAGATTTGAAATTTGCTGTCTGAGTAATGAAACTATTTCTGCCGGCAATCTTGCCATCATAGTGACTGTGTCTAGGTGCGCTCCTATATAGACGATATATTAAGATGGCAAAAAGGCAGATTTTTCTAAATTGATCATAATCCCTAATTGGAACAGAGTTTGAATCTCTACGGTTGCTTGATCCCTTTGACTGGGTGGAACGTCTGGGTTGTTTTTCATGCTTGGGAAGGAAAAAGGGTATGGAGTATCCTCTGGATATTATGCTTTGTACCCATCTGTCTCTTGTTATCTCTCACCAGGCTTCCGGGTACAAAGATAAATGACCCCTGACTGCCTCCAGAGGTGGGCAGGCGGGTCTCCCTTCAGGAGCACTGGAAGGGCCTGCTGTGAAAGGAATCACAGTTGCCTTGGTTTCGCAGACCCCCCTCTACTGCAAGGGCAGCATCTGCCATTATTACTTCCCCCTCTGACCCTGGGGAAAGGTTCACCTCGTGCGTCTTGAAAAACTCCCTGGGATTTTTTTAACCACATTTTTCCTCCCTTCTGACCCTTAGGCTAAGGTCTCGAGGTATGGAAAAAAACATACTCCAATGGCAGAGAGATTCTTTCCTTCCTGCTCACATCTGGTGAGTGTGTCTTCAATTTTTGGTCCAAAGAGTGAGGAGCCATAGAAAGGGGCATTGAGAAAGGTAGACAGAGGGTTCTGCAAAGTTACACAAGTGCATCCAAGAGTGTCTCCTTAGGGAAAGTCCTGAACCTGCTGCTTTATTCTCTCCATCTGCTGCATATGAGATGAGTCTCATGGAGGAGTTCACTATGGAGGTTAAGGTGGATAGCTAACAGGTCACCTTATCTGAGGCCCCTGCAGCTAGTGAAACTTGAAGAGCATCTCATAGTTCCTTTAGGAGATCTCTCTGTAGCTTTGTGAAGTGTGCCAAGTAATTCAGAGATCTGAGGGCAAAGATTGCTGAAAAGACGCACTTCCCATATCTGTCCATTGTACGAGACTCCCTGTTCGGTGGCTGGACAGATGAGTATGTTTCGGCAAGTTCCTTCTTGGTGGCTGCCACCACCACCATTGCATCTACAGGAACGCCCTTAGACATTGTTTATCATCTGGGGCTGTAATAAATTTGTTAGGCCTCAGAGAGGCTGGTTTCACTGCGTCTAGAGACTCCCACGCCTTTCAACTAACTAGTTCCATGAGTTAGTCAAAAGGCAGAGATACCCAGCTGGCTGAAGGGTGAGATCCAAAGGCCTTCAGGTACACTGACTCCACCTCTCTACTTAAGGATTTCTAGAATATCTGCACAGGAGAAATCCTCAGAGGCGACCATGGGGACCCTTCTGCCTCCTCGAGGTCAGTGTCAGATGTAAAAGACTTGTCTGGGGAGTCAATATGCTTCCTCTAGCAAAGTCTCTTCAGGGGCCCTCTTCAGAAGGACATTCTGGAGAGGTTTCGGAAGATGGAAGTTCACCCGATGGGGTAACCTGAGGCCTAGGAACTCCACCAGTCTGTGGTTGGGGTGGTGGAGAGACAGAAGCCGGTGCCTTTGGGGGAAGAATGTCAGAACCTTAACATAGATCTGTGTGGGAAGACTCATCAGCTCAAAAGCCCCTGATCCAAAGACATCTCCAGCTCCGAAGAGGCAGAGGTTATCCTAGGGACCAAGGGAGCCAGCTCTGAAGCTGACGTAGGTGCCGAGCTCACCTGCACCGAGGCACCAAGAGGTAAACTTGGACCCAAGTGTCGGACCAGAGTCCCCTCTCCGGACCCAACCTGAGAGCTTTAGCTCCAAGACATCTTGGATGGCACCGAGGATGTCTGAGCAGATGACAGTTACAAAATCCCCACGATGGGTCTCTGCACCGATGGTTCTATCACAATCGGTTACAGACATTCCAGCTCCCGACATTCCAGGTTGGCTCAGAGGAGTAATCGTAGTGAATGAAAGAATCTTCAGTGGCTCTGAAGGGGCTGGAGCCGACAGGATTTTGGCCAGTGCTGGTGACTTCAGCAGCCTCCACACCACCCTATCCAAAACGTTGTCTGATAAGCTTCTGGACTGAGAGGAAAGGATCGGTGAGGTAATTCTTTGCAGAGTAGGCGATCTCATTGTAGGGGAGACTGGTGTCAATTCAGGAGATCAATGCCATATTTGTTTCTCCATCAGTTCTGAAAATTTTGGAGCAGAGGATGAAGACTTCTCAGACCCAGATTCCTTTGGATCAGTGTGTGTCAATTTCGAAACTTTTTTGGCTGGCTCCAAATGGCCTGAGGATGATGATGACGACCTTTTGGAAGATGTCAGATTTAGATGGTGGAGATTTTGATTTGTTGGAATTGTCTGACTTTCCAAAGCTTCTGAGAAAGGCACTTTTAAAAGCCCCCCTTACAGTCAGTTTGTTCTTTCTTTCTAGCAAAACACTCTAACTGAATGAGTGGCAGATGCAAGATTCTTGCAGGTGCATGGCTCCAAGATAGTAAACACAAACATTGTGTCAATCAGTCAAGGACATCTTTTGTGAACATTTCTGGCATTTTTTAAAGCTAGATGGTTTGAGTTCTTTTTGTTCTTTAGACATTATATTAGTAATATTCAGACTTCAACATCAACAGCAGCAGCAAAAAAGCTATACAAATGTTAAAACACAACACTCACTAAAAGTACTAAGTGTATATATATTTTTTAAAGTACAGCACACAAAAAATATGATTTATATATATATATATATATATATATATATATATATGTGTGTGTGTGTGTGTGTATAAATTTCTAATGACAGCACACAATAATAAAGAGGTAAATATCAGAATGCACACTTAACTCATTCACTCCGGAGCAGCTCAGAAAAAGCTGCCTGCTTAATTCCACCATAGGAACAACAGTGCAGCCTGAGCTCATTTCCAGAAAATCCATTTGTAATACCATACAGAAAACAAATGTTCATAACTCTAAGAGCTATACTAAAAATGTAAACGCAAAAGTTGTTCAGCAGACACTGACCTTTCCAACAGTGTAAATGTTGATAGTGCATATCAAGGTCATTATTAAATATTTGGCAAGGAATGCTGATATTGTGCATTTTTTTTACCTTTTTGGAAAAGCAAAGCACAATATCCTGATCTATGTACCATGCAGACCATACAATTTAAATTTAATTTGTTAGTATGAATGTCAGCTTTAAAATGATACCTTAACCATTACTGTGTGACGCTCCTTTCATGAGATATTCACAGAAATATGAATATATTATTTCTCATAATTGATAAACAAAGCATAATATCTCATCACCTGTAACAGACAGAACCTACATATCAATGTAGAAGTTGTGCACCTGAATGTCAGCTTCAAAGTGATGCATCATTTGTGTGATTACCATGCTCCCTCGCAAAGATATGGGCATAATAATGAGAAGTATTGTAAATGTATAATTTTCATATTCATACAAGACTAAACAAACTGTGATATCTGTACATGTGTAAAGTGCACAGACACAGTTCTTTTACCATGTTGTAAGGAGTAACACTGTCTTCAAAATGAGGTATTACTTCACACAATGAGATGCTCCCTTGCAAAGTTATCTACCAAAATATGAAAAAATCATAATTTCCATAACCTAAGTCCGAAACAAACTGATATCTGCCTATGAGTACAACATACAGGCACCATTCTTTTACCATGTTAGAACTATAAATAATCTTTTCAGAATGAGGTATTACTTAGCACATTCAGATGCTCCCTTGCAAAGTTATTTACCAAAATATGAAAAAAAAATCATAATTTCCATAACTTAAGTCAGAAACAAACTTTGATATCTGCACATATCAAACATACAGGCACAATTTTTACCATGTTAGAACCAGCAATACTGTCTTCAAAATGAGAGATTACTTGGCACATTCAGATGCTCCCTTGCAAAGTTATTTACCAAAATATGAAAAAAATCATAATTTCCATAACCGTAAGTCCCAAACAAACTTTGATATCTGCACGTGTCAAACATACAGGCACATTTCTTTTACCATGTTGCAACCAGCAATACTGTCTTCAAAATGAGATATTACTTGGCACATTCAGATGCTCCCTTGCTGAGTTATTTACCAAAATATGAAAAAAAATAATCAATTTCCATAACAGTTATTTGCCAAGCTCAGAGAAATGAATTTTACACAACACATTTCATAATAGTGTTTTACTTACTATACTGGTCCGACCTGGTCATGGGTGTTTTCCATTCTTCTCACAAGCTGCATGTTAGCAATCTTGCATGGCTCTCCTCACGCCATTGTGGAGGTTGGTCAAGAACAACACAATGCTCTCCTCAGTTAGGTGAATGCCATCCCTTCTGAACAGGTGACCATCTTCCGCAGTGATGCCGTTATGGCAGATTGTAGATCCACCAACCCTGTGCATCAAGCCATGCATGAACGCATTCTGTAAACGTCTGAACAGCAGAAGACAGTCTTACCTTACCTGAAATAAAGCATGGGTGGACACTGACAAGGGGGCACAGAAAGGGCACATATAAAGAGAAAAAGCAGGGTATGGACTGCCGCTCCACTAATATGCCAAGGACAGGCATGGGGGGCTCCAGATGTTGGTTATCTGTAGAGTCCCATAGCTGTGCTGGCTGCCCACTCAGACTGCTGATACCACTATGGTCTCATGACCTCCTTCAGTGGCAGCAGTCTGCCTTACCTCTGCCTTTTCTCTTTACATGTGCCCATTCAGCAATGGACCTAAGGGATGAGGGACTGAAGTAACTCACTAATTGCTGTCCTGACCTTCATACATTTACTACCCTCACCTACATACACTGACTACACCTGAAGGGAGGGAGACTGAGTGGAGAGCTACATCAGGCCAACATGTCAAAAGACAAAGACTGACCCAGGCTGTGTCTTTTTGCATGTGTCCTTTCCCGGAGGGAAACATTACATCACAGTGGCACACCCAAGCCCATGCTTACCTAGGACAGCAGCACTATGGGACTGAACTGAAGTCTCTCCAAGTTCCCAACTGTGATCCAGGTGGATCACAAGATCCATGCTGACTGGGTATGCCCACCGTGATGCATCCACCAACACAACATTCTGAGATGGGACAGCTTAGGGTTTGGGCTGATCGCTTTCCAGCGATTCCCAGAACAGCAGAAGATACAGTCTTACCTTACCTGAAATAAAGCATGGGTGGACACTGACAATGGGGCACAGAATGGGCACATGTAAAGAGAAAAAGCAGGGTAAGGACCATCGCTCCACTAATATGCCAAGGACAGGCATGGGGCTCCAGATGTTGGTTATCTATAGTGTCCCATAGCTGTGCTGGCTGCCCACTCAGACTGCTGATACCACTATGATCTCATGACCTCCTTCAGTGGCAGCAGTCTGCCTTACCTCTGCCTTTTCTCTTTACATGTGCCCATCTTACTGCTGTCAGCAGTCTGATAGACCCTTATGGCCATGGTACTCACCAAAGCATTCCATGCATAGGTTAATCTTGCAGGTCGGGCATCCCCTATGATGGTTCAGCACGTTTACCCTTGCTGGCACAGTTTTTGCATCGTGCCTTCTGCCATTTCACTGGAAAGTGTGAGCCTTGTTCAAACAGTGTCATGGGCTCTGGGATGGTAATCTCTATGCATCTTTTCCTTTTCTTGTAGGTGGTCAGGAGGAGCATGCCTAGGTTTCTTCTAAACTGTAACTGGCTTGCTGCAATAACACGGCCAGAACGTGAAAGCTGCCGGTGGCTGGCACTCTCACAGAATAAAATGCAAGCATTCACTATGGCCACATCCCACAGGAACCAGAACAAGTACAGCCACCATTTCCTTGCCTTTCGAGCAGTTGGATACGGTGTCCTGAGCTGATCCGCTCGGTCCACCCCATTCATGTATGTGTTGTACATGTATACAACTGGTGGACATGGCACTGCAGCTTTTGTTCCATCGTGTTGTCTCCTGCGTGTGCTGGAGACTGACAAGGTTGGGTTACTATTAGTTGACAGCAGAAATACTGGGTTGCTATCCTTCCATTCAGTTGCAAGCAATGGTCTACTCTGCAACTGCTTGTAGACCCCTCGAGGTGCTTTACCAATGGCTTGTCAGTTGAATGTTACAGGCCATCCAGACCTATTGGTGCGCATGGTTCCACAGCAGTACAGACCATCCTGCAGCAGTTGCTGTGCCAGAGGGACAGAGGAGTAGTTGTCAAAGTAAATGTGATGCTTCTTTCCAATCAGCCCCCGTGTTAGGTCGACCACAACTTGGTGTGCCAGTCCAACTTCTGTGGTCTGCTCTGCCTTTCCAGCGTATACCTGGAATTCATGCACATAACCATTACGCGAGTCAGCCAGCACCCATACCTTAATGCCATACCTCTCCGGCTTGGCAGGCATAAACTGTCTAAATGTCAGACGTCCACGGAAGCCAACCATGGCTTCATCTACTGCCACCTCACGATGCACATTATACTGTGTCCTACATGCATGAAGTACGGCATCCAGTATTGGCCGTACATGATGGAGCTTGTCATGACCCACACAGCCCTGTGGTCGTCTGAGGTTTTTGTCATTGCAGTGAAAATACTGCTGAATTTTTTCAAACCTCTCCTGGGTCATGTACTCAGCTATTGGGAAATGACCATACAGATGGTGTGTTTCCCAGTACTGCCTGTATTCTGGAACATGTACAATAGACATGTATATTCTGACACCTAGAAATGTGCGTATGCCTCCAGGACAAACAGGACTCCACCGCTTATCAACCTTGCCTGCTGCAGCCTGCCTCTGTGCAGCACAGCGGTTAGTTTCATCAGCAATAAGTGAGTACAGTTCCTCTGGGAACATCAAATTGAGGAAATCCACCTCTGTGCTATCTGAGTCTAGGTTGGTGACTGGGCCGACTGGACACACAAAGTCATCTATGTGCACTGGTGTCAGGTGTTTCTCCCACGATAAGTTTCGTGGTTGGCATGATCGCTGTGTTTTTTCATTAGCCTCCCACAGTTTTGAACAGAAACTACTGGGTGGTTAACATATGGTACCCTGTGATCAGTTATATTACCCACTGGATTCTACTGACATCTGAGTGGAGTACTCGCACAAATTCCATGATGCAGCACACTCAGATCCTTGCTTGACAAGGAGCTACTTCGGCTCAGATCCAGTGGACTTTCTCCATCTGAATCAACCTGCTGTGGACTACGTCTGAGCTCATGTATAGTAGGAAGCATATCCACTTCCTCTTCAACACTAGGCCTGGCTTGGACGATGGAGGACTGCAAAGGTCTGTCGGTCAGGCCATGTCCTTGCCGTAACTCAGATAGAGGCAATTCATCCTCTGTGTCAAAATCTGATTCAAGTTGATGACCACTATTGTGTATGCCATCATACCTTAGATGGGCTAGTGGCATGTCATCCTCACTGTCGTGGTCAGTTTCATCAAGAGTGGTGAGGTTGGGGGTAGAGGGTAGGGGTCTGTCAGGAATCGCTGGGACAGGGGCATCATCTTTATCAGCAGTAATGGCCTTCTCACGCAGACGTGCCAGTGGAATATGATCATCGGCATCGTAATAGTCATCCTCACTCTGGTATGCCTTACGTTGTGAATCAAGGTCCAATTCCATTTTGGACTCACTGGTATTACTGTCAGAATCAGCATCCTCGCCCAAGTAAAGAGCGGTTGACTTCTTAGCAGATGGCATTTTCACTGAGGGCTGTGATGTCAGGTGAATGCAAAGCTAAAAACACAATGGTATAGAACAATATAATGTTACTCACCAGCACAGAGGCAGCTGCAAAGCAACACAACACACAGTATGTGGTGATAGTTTCACACATTCAACTGTTTCATCATATGTGGTTCAGTTACATTAATTCACAAAGATATGAACTACATTAATAAAATGGATACTTGCATCTGTATGTTACTCGTAAAAATACAGATAAACAGATATATATATATATATAAATATATATAGGTATGTTATTGTTGTGTCTTTCGGCTTTTCCCGGTTAGGGGTCGCCACAGCGGAACTCCGGTCCGCTAATGATCGGCAGTAGATTTTTACGTGCCGAGTCACCAGCCCTGACGCACAACCTTCAACGAAGATACGCCCATTCACACATGTCTCCACATATATATATATATATATATATATATATATATATATATATATATATATAAGTCCTGTTTGGGTAGCATTGGTTTCTAATATTCATGAAAGATGGTGCTTGAGGGCATATTTTACAGTTCAGTACATTAAACAGATTCATGGTCATAAAGCCCTGTTTTATGATTTGGCAGTCCTACATCCCCTGCTAATACTAGAAAGCTTTATTTTCATTTTGAGCATGAGGATATTTCTCTTTGCATACCAGTTACAGCATTTTAGCTCACCTTCTTGCTTTGTGGCTTACACACACTAATATCTATCGATTATATATATACACATATAAAATAAGAGGTTTCAGAGGCTAGGTAGCTAATGGAGGTGGTGGCTTATTTGATTAATTCAGTAGTGAAGGGATAAATAGCATACTTAGAAAGTGTATTTATGTTGCCAACATGGTGGCTTGCAATGACTACAAGCAGAGAAAAAAACACAATCTGGCTTGTGCATTCATCAATCTGATAACGAGTTGTACTTATGTGAATAACAGTGACAGCTCCTGTTAGCTTTACCTGAAAAGTGATAATTACTCAGTGCTATATTGTAACTGACTTATTGCTAAGGTGATAATGACCTGCCTTTCATTACTGCAAAGGTATGCACGCTCAGACACAGGTGATAATTGCTGCACATAACCTGTTGTGTAGGTACTCATATCACCTTGTGCAGCTGTTATGTAATACAGTAATTCAGTAAAATAGTATAACACTTAGCCCTTCCTCCCACCTAAGTTGCACACATTACTGACAAAGGCCAGAAAAATTCCCCAAAATATAACATAGCTCCATGCAGGTAGTAGTCAGCAAGTAATAATCTGGGTAACTTCTAGGCAAAACTAAACCTTTCAGAATATCTGGAGCAATTGTTTATTTCTTGTGATGGTAAGAATGGACAGCCTGTGTCAAAACAGAATTTCCAAATGGGTGTCCAAGACTATTACCTTTTGTTATAATCACAATAAATCTATTCCAGTCAGGGTGAAGGCCCTCTCTCCAAAATGCATAGAGGAAGTCAAGGTTCTGTTACAGGGTTGGATTCTTGAAAGACAAGTTATGTTTTGCTCTATACACTTCTATGCTCTTTGATAGATAAAGCTTGTGAGAGATGCTATGGAAAGCAAATAAACAGCAGTTGAAAGTATGGAATTTGATTAGAAATGTGAATGTCTGTGACAATACAAAGCAGTCACAGTTCAGCAAGCAAATTCTAAACATTTCAATATCTCCTTCCATACCTTTCAACTGTACCTCATTTAACAAAATTGAGCTCAGTCCTTAATCCCTCCTAAAACTTTTAAGTTTGGAAAAAAAGTGGTATGTTACACTTTTGAAAATAATGACAGTTCACATTTTCATATTCTGTCAGTGTCATATTAATAGTGGTCCCTCTGCAGAACTATCACATCAATCATGTCCAAGTAATCAAGCATAACATCCAATGATAGAGTTACGTCTCAATACTTCTGTAAGAAATTGTCCTCAAGAACAGTAATAACAAATATGAACTCTGCACTGACTCCTGAAGGTCCCGGTTCCATCCTGTAGTGGATCCCCTATTAAATAATTTTTTTAATACCCAATAAAAATCACAAAGTAGCCTTCTCTAGTATTAATCTGGTAAATACATACTTTTTCTGTCTCCCTCACAGTCTCGATCACACAATAAGTCAACCAGAAAATATACTCATTTCCATACATTACTTGGGAAAAGTAAATTTGACTTTACGTTTCAACAATAATAAATAGCAAACACTAAGAGTGAGGTCTCCATAAGCAAATTTTAAACACTTTAATAAAAATATATACTGCTAGACTCGTTCTCATTAGTTATACAACCAACTTTCTTCATGGCATTCATCAGGAAGATACCACCAGCAGCCCTGTGTACTTCTTATCTTGATTTACAATGTAAACTAGTTTCCAAACATGCAAAATCTCTGCATAGGTAAAAGTCATCTGAATAATTTCACATTCAAGATATCTGTAACTACTGAAGAGGTTGCTGCTAGCAAAGAACTTTATATTTCAATGTGTATCTACCAATTCAACAATAATAAATAGCATTCAATAAACTGAATTAGGCTGCCTGAATGTTATTGCCATTATACAGGCTAAAGCATGCAATGAATATTTCTACATCTTGCTCCAAAGGTGATCCTACATGTTGAATGTGTAATCTGCTGTCAGGTTGCAAAACAACAAGTGCCCTTGAACTAGCAAATGACAGCTGTGAAAACTACATTAGGAGTAAATGTAGATTATTGCTATAAATTATGACACAGAATTTCACAGGTATAATGTAAGGGAACATGCTACATTGTTACACTGAATAAGACAAAGTTCTAGACTGATGTATAAACAGATATGGAGAAAATGATACTCTAGGCTCTGAAAGGTGAAAGGAATTATTTCCTTCAGAAGAATATATAGAGCTAATGATTGGCAGTAGATTTTTACGTGCCAGCCCTGACACGCAACCTTCAAGAACCACACTGGCCAGACAGCTGAAGGGAACTGACAGTCTGCAGGCAGTCAGGGGATAAACAAGTACACAAAAATAAAGTGGGGGTGGGGTAAGAGAAGGTTTGCACCTGTATGACCTTAGCAGTTAGTGGAAGTCATTTAACTTTCCAAATAGAAAGGCAGTATGTTCCCAGTTATGTGCAAAGCGAACAAAATGGCAGGGTTTATCACGAGTGATTCACAGCAACAGTACGACACAGGAGGTGGTCATATTCTTTTCTAGGAATCAGGACATTAAGCCTCTGGCATACAGATATTAGTCAGCTTATCTTCAAATTTCAGCACTTTATTACCTGTATGACATTTAAATAACAGACACTCAGTCTGCCACAATCCCAGACATTTTAAACTGAAAGACTTAGCTGGTGGGACTACC